>NW_013527804.1:4485698-4505638 GCF_000836215.1 Papilio polytes
CAGCCGTTTCGAAGATTACTCGGAACAAGCGGCTTGCGGACAGACAGACAGAAAGACAGAAAAAAAATATATAAAAGCCACTTGCGTTATCAGCAACGCAAATACATCATTATCCCTAAATCTGGAATTTTTCTTTTGATATTACAAACAGACACTCCAATTTTATTATATGAATAGATACGAGTATAGTCTAGCTATAGTCCACAAACCATTCGTGTGGAATTAAAAAAAAATAGTAAAAACCTTTCACTCGGTGATATGTACTCGTATATTTTTAATGGTAAAAGAACTTCTGAATTCCGCCAAGTGGTTTTTGAGTTATTCCAATAAATACTAAAATAAAAATCTTTCCTCTTTATAACATCAGTATAGATTAGCCAGCTTAATTTTTTTTTTTTAAATAAACCAGGCAATAGATAAGGATTGTGTATTCAATGTGTTGGAATGCTCCCTAAGTTTTGTCAAAATTGAGGACAGGATTTGTTGTTTTATGAGATTTTTTTGTTAAGGTGGATGTGTGGTGTGACAAGAATGGATAAAGTTAAGAATGTGTACATTAGAGGAAGTTTGAAAGTAACGCCAGTGGTGGAGAAATTGAGAAGCAAAAGGTTATGGACATGTCATGCGACGATACGATGGGGACATAAACCAGAAAGTGTTAAGATTAAATGTGGATATCTACAAATGTAGAGGAAAACCGAAGAAAGCGTGAATGGATTGTGCAAAAAAGGATATGCTTAAGAAAGAAGTGTAATGTAGTAATATTACAAGTACTGAGCCGACCCTCCGTAAGGGATAAAGGCAAGTGGATAATTAATATTGAGATTTTTTTTTGTGAAAAGATCAATTGTACAGTTTTGTTGTTTTCGTCTCCATTATGGCAAAGAGAATGAAAAGGATAACGATCTTTTTGCATCGATTTTTTCCTGCTTTATGCCAGTTTACTCATTTAAAAAAGCCATTCGCAGATTTCCAAAAAATCTTCTCATTTCTTTTTTACGTAATTAATTTGCTTTTGCTGCAAAATAATATTACCACACTCTGCATAATGTTCAACAAATTGGCGATAGCAAGCATATTTATATAAGAACCAAAGGTCTTCAAAGTTAGTATCTACCGGTACATTTCGTAAACATGTTTATTAAAGTACTTGTTGCCGTTTGTCTGTGTAAGTAAATTTATAATAATATAATACACTAATATACTATAAATATTAACAATATAATATATTTGCCGCACTTTGTTTTAATTTTTTATTGAAATAGTTTTATGCACTTCGTCTTTACATAAACTTAAACTGTGTCAAATTTCTCGTGCGTTTTCCCGAGCAATTTCCCTAAAAAGGAATTCAGATTACGCTTTATGCATACGAGTAAGTGCGGCAGTTACATCTATCCTATCAACTGGTAGATTTTACAAAAGAAATGTTGCCGTTGCGTAACTGACAACCGTGGTCCTTTCATTAACTGACTGTTCTTAATAATGTACCATGCAATTTTTTTCGATCAACGCGATTCAACGCCGATTTCGGCCCTCCTTTCATTCCAACGTACTGGACGGTCGCCCAAATAGCGTAGTGTTAATGTACACAAAGAGATTAGTTCCATATTTATTGCAATAATGGCGAGAGCATATATATTTCTTATGCGACTATAGTTAAATTTTGTCTTCAGGCATTGCCACAGTTACATCATCAAGAAATTTCTTTCGGCGAGATTATACTTACTTTGAGGAATATAATGCATTCTATAAATTACACGAAGGTGAAAGAGAGATAACTTGGCAGGAAGGTTTCTTAAAATGCGATTATGAAGGCGCTCAGTTATTTTACCCCGCCGATGACAATTAATGGCGGGTTATTGCTAACATAACCGATCAAAGCGGCATTGAATATATATATGTGGGCGTCCGAGATGAATTTGGTGTTGGTGACTTTATAACAACCGATGGTAAGGACATCAAATTATCAATTCACTGTAAACCTCCAACATAATTTTTTGTCGGTCTAATTACTCACTTGGTTAAGGTTTATTTGTTAGTTATTACTCCAGACAATGTATATCAGTAAGATCAACCGTTGCAGATTTATGTAGTAAAAATTAAAAATAAATACAGAATCAATGTATCTCGTATGAATCGTTACTGTTTCCGGGATCAAAGATCTAAATATGTGCCAAATTTCATCGACATCCATTCATTACTTTAGGCTACAAACTATAAAAAAAACCATCTAAACATTGAAATTTAGCCTTTATTTTTATGCCAAGTATCATCACACCACGAGTTTATTATACGTTCCAACAGTGGGGCTCGGACCTACCCTAAATTAGGGATGACTAGGTCATAGTCAACCACGCTGATGCAATGCGGGTCGGTTGATATACGAGTAACATGATTATGTAGAGTATATTTGAATTTGACATTCGAACATCCATTACGCGTACATAAAAATAATCTTTCGCAGGACGTTTTATTCCAGAACTTAATATGAAGGAACAAGCAGCATCCAGCCAAACTTACAATGCGGATTGATGTCTGTCAAAACAGGGGCCTACATAAAGGGCACCTGTGAACAAAGCAGACCATATATTTGCAAGAAATTAAACAACGAATATTGCCCCACTGCTGACTCAGGTATAACTTGAGAACAATTACAGTTTTAAATCTGAGGTTCGGCTATTCGCTTAGGTGTGGACCAGGCATTGAGAATAAGAAGAGTTAAAAATGTCTTTATACAAAATGTTTGATGGTTTTGATACAAATGGAACCCCACAGCATATAGGATACAATGACATAAGACGCATGTTTTACACTCGTTTTAAATAATTGGTTTCTCGTATCAGCAATGAAAATAAAACAATGTATTATACATATGCTTTTCATACATTTCAGTACTCGTAACATGATATTTTTCTTACATAACGTACAAACGCTCCAATATTATTTTATGTATAGATAAGACTGAATTTAGTGGCTAAATTCACATTTTTTTGTTTTTAGGTTACATATTTTCAAAGTCATTAAAAAAATGTTTTAAATTTAATGATAATGCGAACACTTGGGCAAACGCCATGCACACTTGCATTATGGAAGGTGGGGTTTTGTCGGACTCCCTGGTAAATAATGATATAAGAAATCTATACTTGCCACCTAGTCAGGAAAATAATTGTTATTACATCGGCTTTCGAAGGATCTTTGGGGATCATTTTTACTCGAGTCGAGGTAAGTCACCAGATTTGGATATCACCTTTCACACAATCCATCCGTCTCTTCTACGTCTGTCGTTTGTCTATCGTCTTTTTTGAATAAAAAACCCCTACACTTGCAACAGTATATTTAATATCGTGGATGAAATCATTGGAAAAAATGTCATGCAGGAGGGGAGCAAAAATTACAAGCCAATAGTAGCAATATTTTCATGGTAACGGTAAATGTTCTTCTTCTTAAAGTGCCTCTCCGACTAGCGAAGGTTGGCGGTCAGTTCTCCAAATTTGACCTTGTCTCTTGCGAGGCGAAACAGTTGGGCGGCACTCGCAATTCTTGTCCACTCTCGGATGTTGCGTAACCACGATTTCTTACGACGACCAACACTCCTTTTGCCGGCAACTTTTCCCATCAAGATGAGTTGGAGGAGATCATATCTGTCATGCCTGAGCACGTGGCCGAGATACGATACTTTTCTCATCTTGATGGTCTGCAAAAGTTCCCTTTTTTGGTGGACTCGTCGCAGAACCTCCTCGTTTGTCATTCTCTGAGTCCAGCTTATGGCCAACATGCGCCTATAGGCCCACATCTCGAACGCTTCTATACGTTTTCTAAGGTCTTCTTTTATTGTCCAGGCTTCGGATCCGTATAGAAGGATGGGCCAGATATAGCACTTTAGTAGGCGGACGCGCAAAGGTATTTTTATGTTGCGGCAGCAAAAGATTTTGCGCATTTTTTCAAATGCATTGCGTGCTACTTCGATACGTGTTTTGATTTCTTGGTCGCTTTCCCAGTCTTCACTTAGCCACGTACCCAAGTATTTATATTTGCGCACCCTCTCCAACTTTTGACCATTCACTATTATGCAGTCATCGTTAAGTTCTTTTCGAGATATAACCATAAGCTTTGTCTTGGCAACATTCATTTTTAGACCCGCTTTTATGCTACATAGATTTACTCGATCGACAATCTTTTGGAGATCTTGTAATGAGGACGCTATCAGCACTGTGTCATCAGCATAACGAAGGTTGTTTATATTACGTCCATTTATTTTAACTCCGCAGTCTAGGTCATGTAATGCTTCTGACATTATAGCTTCCGAGTATAAATTAAACAGCATTGGTGACAAGACACAACCCTGACGCACTCCTCTTTTAATCTCGACATCATCTGTAACGTCATTTTCCACTCGAACATTAGCTCGTTGGTTCCAATACAGGTTCTGTATTATTCGGATATCCCTGTCATCTAAATGTTACCCAATGGCAAAGGCCTTGGTAGCCAATTGTACATAAGAATTTTGTCTTTTGCTATTAAAAGTTTTACAAACGTTAACAAAAACGAAGTGTTTATAATCCTTCGCAGATGAAGCGGCACAGAAACGCCTAGTAATTTATAAAATTAATAATTCGGACTTAAAAATAACATTTATTTTACAATATACACTTTAAGAATGGACTTCTCAGTTTTACCATGTTATTCACGAAATTGTTTTGTCATTTCAGTGCATTTTAATTTTATTTGACAATTTTTCTTACCCTTACAGGGCAAAAAATTACAATTACCTCACGAAATGGTGATTGCTCATGTGTATCCAATAACAATGAAATAATTGCAGTTGGCTGTGAAGATGACAGATTTTTTATATGTGAAATGGACGTCAACAACAGAATATAAACATCATCAACCTGCCCTTGTCCCTGCAAAGGGTCGGCACAGTATGTGCTGCTCTTCCATACATTTCTATCATAAATAAATAATTTAGATAAACATTATGTCTATAACTAACTTATTTCCTCTAAAGCCTCTTATTGTATAACCTGTGCTTTTTAATACCTCACCAAATATATAGGTTTTTTTAAATACTAAATTGTCAAATGAATTTTTAAACTAATCATGCTTATTTAGACAAACTGTAAAACTATAACATTACTAGCTTTTGCTCGCCACTCCGTCTGCGTGGAATTAAAAAAACTTAGTAAGTATACTACGTGTTCTTCCAGATTGTATTACATCTATAGAGAAAACTTCTAACAAAAATCCATCCATACAACCATCTAAATTTTTCTTAAAAATAGAATATCAATAGAATCTTACCGTGAAATAACACTGCAGTATTTTATCTATTTTTCTTTAAGAGTCTGTGGAATATTTCTTAATATAGGTACTTTTTTATTTTTTTATAACATAAGGTGGCAAACGAGCACCCGGTCACCTGAATCCGCCAAAATAGACATCCGCAATTGCAGATGCGTTGCTTACCCTTATCCGACGGAGAAGACGCACATAAAGAGGACATTTCCCCTTCCTATGCGTCTCCTCCACTGTCAAATCCACTTCCTCTTCCCATCCTGTCGAAAAATACTACATCGAACAGTTATTATCTAATATTTATTGAAACTTCGTTAACAGATACAACTTTACCTGATGACCGATTCTAATAAAAATATACTTCTATTTTTTTCACATGTATATTTTTTTATATTGCAAAAAATTAACAGTATCATAGAGTAAATATTTTGAATAAACAAAAATACAGACAAATTGAGAACCTCATTTTTGGAAGTCAATTAAAATTATGGCACTCCAATGGTTAGTTATATTTTTAATTGAATTTAGTGAATCATTTAACAATAGTATAATCTATATAGCATTTTTTTTTATATTTGGCAAAACATATGACTAATTCGAATAAAATATTTTTTACATAACAAAAAGCATATCGGAGACAATTTAAAATTAATTATACAAACTAAGAAATGCTAATTTCTATACATTTCCATCAATACACATAATTGAAATGTCACGAATCAATCTTCGTTTAATTCAGTCAATTTTCATCTTCACTCCAACATTATTCTCGACTTTATGCTAGAAATACAAAATGATACATATTAAAATAAGGCAGTGTTGAAATAAAAAAACCAGACCCTGTGACATCCTTTAAACCTTTCATGCTGAAGGAAAATATTTTTCTCTTCTACAAAAATCGTTATCGATTATTCAATTATTATGGAATCGATTTTTTTATTACATTAAATTATAGGAAATCTATACAATATGTATTATTTTCTAATGATATTCTTTTACTTTACACTCAAAATAGCAAAAACATTTTATTTTATTCGAATATTTAGTCTGGAGGAGAATCGAATAACACCTCATTCTTCAAAATCGATTCAGTCGTTTTGGATCTAGGCCGTAACAAACAAATCCACATACATACGCGCAAAAAATATGCACCCCTGTGATAATGGCGTAAAAAAAATTACCTCCGTCAAAAATATTTAAAATCTAGCTGTTGCTCGCGACATCGCCCGCGTGAATAAAAATATAGCCTATGTTACTAAGAGATAACATAGCTTTTTAATGGTGCAAGAAATTTTAAAATCGGTCCAGTTATTTTTTTAATTAATTCAATACATACAAAAATACAAATATTTCCTCTTTATGACATTATTAGCTATAGAGATATCATAAGTTTATTTTTTACAGGTTCTAACACAGCTATCAAGTTTAATGCATCGCGGAATGAAAAATAAACTTGATAACTAGCATGTACTTCCAGACTACATATGTGCCTAATTTCATGGGTATACATTGAACCATGGAGTTAAATTCTAACAAACATCCATCCATCCAAACTTTCGCATTTATATTAACAGTGTATTCTACAGAAATATTGTCTTTCAGATCATAATTGTCTTCTCCTACCTATTTTTATTTAAATTAAACCTTACATCAATAAAAAATGAACTCACCAATATTTAGAGATTCCCGATATCCTCTTCGAATAATCTTTTCCCACCTTTGAGTAACTTTTCGGAATCATCATTATATTTCTTTGTATACTCCTCTAATCTGATCAGCCACTGGGCCCAGTGCTCCCTCAGTTTGTCAGTGGACAGATGAAAGACATCGGCTTTAGACCCATCAGTGTAAGCTATCACTAACAGTGCATCCCGTACATTTAAATGTTTGTAATTCAGATCATTACAGACCGCACCAAAATATGCTGCCAACTGAACTGGATTGTCATAAGTTAAAGATATCGCTTTCTTATGCTTATCTGATTTCTTCCATTCAATTAGTGTAGGCCTGTCCCTGGAAATTTAAAAATACAATGTTGAAAAAACAATGTACTGAGCTTTCCCTATGCGTTTCAATGCAGGGCCACAAAAAAGAATAGAATGGAGCAGAACAGAACAGAACTGCCCCCTTAGATAAAGTAACTATGGCTATCGTTGATTGAAGATTTAAAAATGTATGAAACTGACAATAACATATGATAAGTCACATGCTTGTCACATATTCATTTTGACACATTTTGTCAATTCTACTAGCGACATCGGCATCGCTAATCGAAAATCACTTCGGCAAGGGGGGCAGAAGAGAATAGAATAGAAAATAAACATTTGTGAAGGAAACAAAAGCATGACACAGACTCATTCTAGACATAATAGTACAAAATTGTGACAAAAGGTAGCTCCTTCTCACTCAAGTGAAGTATTTATTTTTGGTGTAACTGAGAGTCTTGCCACCTTAGCTATAATTCAAAATTTTATTCTTGCTTTTCATACTTTCAATTATCTTCTTGACATTGGCGAAATCATCAAAATAACAATTAGGGCCCACTATTCATTAAAAAAAGAAGTAACACTTACTCATAATCGGCAATAGCATCAAATATCCCTCTGTACTTCAATACAGGATGTACAACATTAGATTCAATAGCTTTAGGTGATGATATGCTCTTCAGTACCTCACCCACGGACACCCACACTGGTTCCACATCCTTGTCAATTCGTAGTTGACTACGCGGCTGCGTAAAATAATTCTTCAATGTACTATGGAATTTAGTACCAAGAGCTAATTGTGCTGTGAAATATATACAAAAACCTTTAAATACATCTGAATATCCTCTTTCATACAATCAAAGAAATTATAGGAAAGCAAAGAATTTCCTATACTTTCTTTAATCTTCCCATATCTCTTCCTTTATCTTCCTAAATGTTAATAATAAGAGCCTGTACCACCACTGGCTGAGGCTCAGATAGCTTACAAATGATGTCACTGTCAGATAAGGGAATATAATCTGATTTGGTGGGACAGACCCTTAATAGTTTAAAAATGGTTGCTTTAAAATTTATATAATAATTTAATCTACATGAACTTGAAGCAAATAATATGAAACTTGTTATGGATTGATTCACATAGTAACCTGTTTTCATAACATAAAAGATGTTTTAGATACATTTGAAAATATTACATCATACTGATTTAAAACTTGAAATTAATTTCATTATATTACATATGAACTTATGCATTTTGCACATTACATTAAGAAATCTTGAAAAAAAAACTCATTTTATGAATATCAAGCTTGATTACATAAATCTTTTTTTAAATGTTGCCTACCACCAATAACCTTGACCTTTCTTGACCTAAACAATGCTTTATCTTAGCAATGTTTTGATAAAATTCCTTTGGATTATAGTGTTTTGTTTTTCTTTTGATAAAATAGATAACTCCAATCTTTGTTTATTTTTATCAATGACTAGCTGTTGCTTGAGACTATGTTCACATGAAATCTTACTAATGTTACTTACTTATTACCAATGTTATAAATGTGAAAGTTTAGATGGATGGATGGATGGATATTTGTTAGCATTTGTACTAAACAGCTGAACGGATCTCTATGAAATTTGGCACAGGTTTAGAGCATAATCTGGAAGAACACATAGGCTACTTTTTATCCCGGGAATAGTTACAGTTCCTGTGGGATTCATTAATTTAGTTTAATGTTTACTTGATCATTCTGCAACAGTTCAACGTATCTTATTGAAATTTGGCACAGATATTAAACAAAGTCTGGAGTACACATGGGATAAGCTTCATCCCCGATAAATGTCCGGTTCCCGAGGGATACATAGCTTTTTGTAATTTACATAATTTGTATGTTTTCTAATACCAAGCACACAAAGTCGCGGGCAACAACTTGTTAAAATATAATAAAAAGGGTTGCCTATGTGACTGACTGATAACAGCTTATTAATGACTCTAGTTGACATTTATATCAAGTGTCATACAGTATACTTATGTGGACTTTTACTTAAGAAATCAAAGCAAGGAGAGCAAGAGATCGAAATCAAGGTGTTTCCTACTCATACCAATTTAATTAAAGACTAGATCTCAAATCTGGCAAAAATTATACCAGAGTCACCTATATCTAAATACCGTAACAAAAAAATAACTACATTTTTTTAGGATAACTTTTGCAGCTGACATTTGCAAACTATATCATATATGCAAGCTTTATTGTACTATAACAAAGTACAAAAATGTATGAATACTAATTATTTTTATTTCACAATTATCTATACTTATATTATAAAGAGGAAAGATTTGTATTTGGTATTTTTGTATGTATTGAAATAACTCAAAAACTACTGGACCGATTTCAAAAATTCTTGCACCATTAAAAAGCTATGTTATCAGTAAGTAACATAGACTATATTTTTAATTATTTTATTATTTCATGAGGATGTAGTCACGAGCAATAGCTAGTATATTATATACTGTTATCTTACTGATGTTAAAAATGCTAAAGTATGTCTAAATGGTTCAATTGATTGCAAATAAATTGGCACATATATAGTACCAGGAAGAACCCATAGGATACTATCTTTTGTATGTTTTTTCTGGTGTGGTCAGAATTTTGGAGAAAAGCTAGTATTTACATGAATCAGGGCACAAGAAGCAGTGTTTTTAAATACATACCTTCATAAAATCTATTAAATTCATCCAAACCCATTTCAGCAATCCGTTCCTTCTTCCATTTTTCTAAAGCAATTCTCGAATCTTCTGTCATTGTTTTATTTAATATCAGTGTGACCGATGGATACTGCTTTGCAAAATCATTTTGATGTGGTTTAATTTGAAGAATCTTATCTTCACTAACATAGCCAGTTTCAGCAGCAGAACTCCTTGCGGTATTACTCACAGCAAATGTTTTTATTCCTCTAAGAACATTGTTGTTTATTAAAACAGCAGCGTAGTTGATACAACTCTTCGTATTTTGCCACATATTCCTTTTAAAAATCCCGAAAGTCTGATCGTAATTCAAACGGAGAAGCACATGTTCTGAAACACTAAATTTCTGCGAACTTTCACTTGATACTCCCGCCTTGTTTTGATGTGACGTTTGGCTATTTTTAGCTGGAACAAACAGAATATTTATCTGCGAATGTCTACGAGATTGCGTCTCTAATAGGCGCCAGTGTAATGTCATATGATTCGATAATTTATATTGGCACAAAATCATTGCGGCTACATTGTTTATGAAATAAATACCTGGCTAGCAGACAAGACTCGTGCGACTGATCGTAAATATGAGACAAAACAAAAACAACTTAGTAAACGTCTCAAAGACAAGAAGTACGAACTAGGAACTACTTTTATAGAAAGAGAAGTGTGTTTTATTACAAGGTTGACCGAGCTGAAACACGGAATACTCACTAGACTTTTGCAAACGAGTTTTCTTTGGTTTCTTCCTGTCTAACAATGGTCCGAACAATTCCTTGTTCTCTTTATGGTATAGTTTTATTTTTTCCGCGGGGTTCAAAATAGAAGACGATTTAACCACTTTTGTTCGGATAAAATCTAGTTTCGTTTGCACAGACGCAACACGGACTATTATACGATCCGGTCGAAGCATAGCTTAAATCGTATTCGAGAACAATATTTCGTAAAATTCGCAAGATTTACATACGATAAACAATACCTATCAATTATAGGAAATTAAAATTAATTCAAAAAAATGACAAATAACCCTTCTGCCAATCATTGAGCAATAAATCAATTGCCCTTTTTAATATTTTTAAATAGAGTTAAAAAAATAAAAATATTTTTTTTGATCCAGATTAAATATAAAATATTATAAAAATTATAATCGTTTTTCTTATTTAGTGCAATGTAAAATTAATTATGTTTAAAGAATCCGAATAGAGGACATGTAGTTGACAGGAAAAGGAAGAGAAAAATAATAAGAAGTATTTAATAGGAATTTTGAATTGATATTTATAAAAATTATGTACTCTGTGATCAAACGAAGCAATTTTATTTTGCGCCATCTACACTTACATTGTAATAACTTTGGGAATTTTAGTTTTAAATTATACCTTAAGAATTAACACATAGATGGCACTATTAAGATTTAATTAATATAATGAACATTACACATCACACTTTTGCCAAAATATAAACACTTACTTTGCATTTGCATAAATGTTAGCACATATTGATACATGAATGTGAAAAAGACGAAAGCCATAATAGCCTACAAGGCGTGAGTTATGTTGTTAAAAATCATGAATGCAGATGTGAACGTAAACAAAATCTATCGGAGCGATATGTTCATGAAGTGTATCCTTTATCCACTGCAATAAGGATCATAATATTAAATCTTTTAATGCACGTGGTCTCGACTGCTCTGTTTTCTTTCATCTTGTGCCGTGCACCGACTGCATACAGATTACTTCCTGTATTTACTAAACGTAACATCACTATCGTAAAAATATGCGCCGAAAGCGGAAGAGATGGTTCATCTTAACTACATTTTTAGGTTAGCGTACATATGGTGCAATTTTAATTAAGTTAACTGATGTAAAATTACGTAAACCATAGAGAAAATAAATATTATAAGAGCACAAGTTAATCTATGAAAGATTATAAGAATATATAAGAACAAGTAAGTTTAACATAATAATAAAGAATATTGAAGATCGAAGAATAACGAAAAGGGAGATAAAATAAATTGAATTCCGTTGACGAGTTCAGAAGTAAATCTGTCTGTAGGCAAAATCCAATCTCAAACAACCATCTCGTTAAGGAAAAAATGGTTAAACCTTCGAAACGTTTTCCATTAAATAAACGAAAGATAATCGTGCGTAAATACACTGATATGCGTAAAGTATACGAAATCAACGTAAGCGAATACCACATGCGTATTTATAATGAAGAATGTGTCAGACTTAAGGTGCGGTTCCACTGAATGCAAAGTCACGCATAAATAAATGTACGGTCACAATGGCAAAAGAGGAAAGATTTGTGTTGTATTTTTGTATGTATTCAAATAACTCAAAAACTATTGGGCCGATATAAACAAATCTTTGACCAATAACCAGCTATGTTATTAGTGAGCAACATAGGCTATATTTTCAATTATTTATAAATTTTAAAGGACGAAGTCGCGAGTACCAGCTCGTCATACATAAAACAAGAAGTATGTTTTTACGCTTTATTATAATAAGTATAGATAACGACTTTCTTGTTATAACAAAGTTTAATCAGTCTGCTGAGCTTATAGTTGTCGAAACTTGGCTAATATAACTTCTCAAATTTAAGTTTCCTCGAGGGGACGATGCTGTGAAACGGAACGCATCCGTGGACATGAAAATGCGCTTAGAAGATATCTACAAACATAACTTGGACTGTGTATAATCTATTTGATTATAATAAATAAAAAAAAATAGTGATATTAAAAATAAACCCTAGAAGGTCATAGCAACCAAGAAACGAGAAAAGATTTTTTAACATGTAATCTTGGAACGTGATTTTTATAGGTTAAAAAACATCAATTACCTAAGTATAGGTATAAAATAGTAAATCCCATAAATGTTTTCTGTAAAAACTGATGTGTGTGATAAGTTTATGACCTTATTGAAAGAAGTAAGCAAAAAATCAGAAAAATATTCACTAAAAAATATTAACGAAAATTGCTTTTTAGACAACCGGAAATTGGAATAAAATAGCGGAGATAACATCCGTTTCACTTCAAAACCAAAAGAAAAATATAAAATGGCGAGGTAACACTTTTAGAGATGGAAAATTTTAATTATTCTATAGCAGATGTTCCCAAACTCGTGTCGGCTAACACTATGAATAAACAATTATTTAAAAACGAACAATAATCAATAAAGACCCTAATTTTTTCTGGTTCTTTTTTCTTTAGGTTTTCAGCGCTCACTAGATGGCGTTATAGTCCATTTTGGAAAAGTGTGCTCGATAGAAGTAAGCAGGAATGAGTAATGCGTACTTTAATCAAAGAAAAGTAAATTCTTAGAATAAATCAAGCATTGTTCTTATAAATCTTGCCCTTGTCATTAATTTTACTGAAAGAAAAAAGGAATTCTAACAGTCATGAATAACAATCGGTTCACGTACGAACTTCACAAAACATGCTTTGTTTCAAACATATATTTTAATTCTAGTTGTCCTTTATTATTATATCATTTGAAATCGTGAAACAATTGGTGCACATTTTCATAGTTGGATACTAAAGGTCGTTTATACGATGCAAGTTTAATAATCTATAATATTATAATAAAGTGTAAACACACACATCTTTGTTGCCTAAGATGTCAGCAATTACAGCACATTTTTGAATAATCCTTTCTTTAATAAAAAGCCCTACACTTACGTCACGCTTTAGGCTATATATTTTCACGACATTAAACTTAGGAGGTAATTTTTTTGGATAAAAAACCCTAATGTGGGAAAGAGACCATAAGTTGCTACCAACATCAAGAAAGAAAGATTGCTAAGGTTTGTCATGTCGTGTCATTTTGACATTGGCAATTGAGAATTTGACAAATGTAAACAAGTTTTTATAATTTCACGCGGATGAATCCGCACGCAAACAGCTAGTAATAAATAAAATATTTAAGTATGTTATTTGTTATTAAGCATATAAATTATTTATCAGTACGTATTTAACTTTTTTTTTATTTCAATCATATACATGAGCCAGCCAGACAGAGACATGTTAATTATAAAAAGAAAATAATAAAATAAATTTAGACAAAACTAATCGCTTTAATAAAGGATTGGCTGTGGTCCACTAACTGTGATAACTTTTTTTTAGGATTAAATGTTCTAAAGATATACCAGACCATGGTTATTGAGAAAGTCGACTTGTTTCGGAAATTTCGTCTTCTATTCTGGACATTCTATATATTCTATACTAGCTGTTCCCGTGCGACTTCATCTGCATAAAATTATGAAAAATTTATTTTATTGTTCACATGTGTCAAATTATCAATTGTAAATGTCAAAATGACATAACGATGACAAACCATGGCAGCCTTGCTTCCTTGATGTTGGCAGCAAGTTATGGTCTCTTTCCCACATTAGGGTTTTTATCCAAAATATTGACCTCCTAAGTTTAATGGCGTGAAAGTATATAGCCTAAAGCGTGACGTAAGTGTAGGCCTTTTTGCTGACATCTTAGGCAACAAAGAAGTGTGTGTTTACGCTTTATCATAATAGTATAGATATACATCTATTCTATAACATATTAGAAAAAGTATTAAAAATCAGTTTAAAATGTGTAGTATTTTTTTGATTCTCTAAATTAATCACGTACATCAACTTTGTACTTCAACAATTTCCAACTGGGTGCAAACTTTCTGCAATAGTTCCGTTGATAATATGAACTTTTGTACTTAAGCAGATTCCACCATTATTTTGGGTCGTGACAATCACCTGGAACGGTCTTCCTGCATTACTATTAAAACTTTTCGTCTATACACGAACACTGCATTACGTACGAACTTATAAAGTGAAAAGTTTTGTATTTTTTAAGCCTGTAATAATATCACCAACTTTGGTAACTCTAACAACTTTGATAACTGGCTGGCTTATGAAGGTAATTAAGAGTTTTTTTTTCAATCTTTACTTCTATATCTCAATTAACATAACTCAAAAACTGCGATTTTAAAAGTTCTTTAACTATTAAAAATCTATGTGGAAGAAGTCGCTAACAACAACTAGTCTTTAGTAATGAACTTAGCAATTGTTGGGTAATATGCAAGGGTATCGCCAGGGTGGGTGAAAGAGCACATCCCCCTCTAGAGAATCGCAAAATGTAATATAGATATTACTACTCCGAAAAAGACTAATAAATAGTATGTCACCGTTTATCCTAGTTTGAATTATCGGCTAACAACGCCTGTCATTGCAAATTAGATCTAATGGGAATGTTACTTATGAATGAATTTAACTTAAACGTAATATGGATGTTACAAGAAGAATCTTCAATAATTTTAACGATACTTGTTTATCACAAACATAAGATAGCAGGAACATTTTGAGGTTAGAGCAATATAAAAGATTTACGAGCAGACGGCGACACGTTTCCGGAACTAATATTAGGATGCCTGGGTTCACGTCAGGTAAGTAAGAAAAATAGGTACCAGGTGTTCAAGATATAAGAGACAAAAAAGAGGGAAATCCCCTCACGTACCGTGAAAAGTTATTCGACAGGTACTAAGGCGTGGTTTACATGTGAAACATTTTGTACATCTTACTAGATTTCCCCCACGATGCATCCTCGAATGATAAATTCTGTTACAATGCATATACTTGGGCCTAAAACAGACTAAATCCTATACTACTTAACTAATACAAATAATGATATACTATATAGGTATCAAATACAAATTGGCAGATTATTTAATTTCTTAACAGACACTGATTTTTTTTTACTTTAGAAAATCATAATTGCCGTCAATTATTTTCCCGAGTGCCTCAATAATGAGTGTACAGCTCGGAGCGGGACGCACTCATTTAAAAATTCTCTCATTATTTTAATTATTCCCCTTGCTATTTATCCCATTTCATCGTCCTTCTTTTAATTGGGATTTGTCTTATAAAATTACGATAAAAGTATTACTTCAAACATATTGTAGATTTTAAAATGACGTGAATTGTTTTAAAATATCACAAAATGCCAACCTCATACTACATTCTAAAGTCACTGTTTTCATATAAATGTTCAGTTTAAATGTATAAAGATAGTTTTTTTACGAATTACCTTTATTTTATTCTTTGACATTCTCTCTTCATATTACGTAGGATCGCCGTAAAACCTTTTCTCTTTCGAACGAAGGGTTACGTAAATTTTCATTTGAAATCAAGGTTCAACAAAAATATTCTTTTGAGTAGCTTATTACATGATATCTCAGAATTTCATAAAGAATCTTGTACAATAACTTGAAATGTACGAGAAATCCTTTATAAGACATAGCTCAGGGATGTTTAAAAATTTGTAGTATTTTTATAAATGTATGAAAAGGCATACTCACTTTCCTCTCGTCATTTACGCCATCTTATTTATGATATTAAGTACAATCGGGAAATCTGATGGTGTTGCAACTAAAAAACTACAGTAATTTGAACGTTTTATATGTGTAAAACCAATGCATCTTTGTAATATGTCTAGATAAATAAATTTCGGTCCGCAGCAGACGGCTTTTTATTATTATTACATCGTTTGTCCTCACTGCTACCCAATTGATTATTTTGTAAGAGGTGGAGTTTACCTCATTGAGAGGAACATGGCATATAAATGGCACACCGCGGATTATCGCGATTGTACATAAAGGTGTCCTAGTAATAGAATAGATAATTTAGATTTGCATATTACAAATAATGACTTTTAATTTGCATATCTTCTTACTAATTTTATAAACGAGGTGTTGCCCGCGACTTCGTCCGCGTGGTATTAGAAAACATACGAACTATATAAATAACAAAAAACTACGTATCCCTCGGGAACCGGGCATTTCTCTGGGATGAACCTCATCTCATGTGTACTCCAGACTTTGTTTTATATCTGTGCCGGATTTCAAAAGGATATGTTGAACCGTTGCAGAATGACCGAGTAATCATTAAAAAAGTAAATTAATGAATCCCATAGGAACTGTAATGTACGATGAACTATGTATTCGTGGGATCTTGATGATGGATGTGTTCTTCCAGACTATGCTCTAAACCTGTGCCAAATTTCATGGAGATCCGTTCTGCCGTTTAGGCTACAAATGTTAACAAACATCCATCTATCCATCCATCCATCCATCTAAACTTTCGCTTTTATAATATTAGTAAGATGCGAAAGTTTAGATGGATGGATGTATGTTTGTTAGAGTTTGTAGCCTGAACGGCTGAACAGATCTCGATGAAATTTTTGGTTTTTTGGTTTTTTTAATTCCACGCGGACGGAGTCGCGGGCAAAAGCTAGTTAGAAGAATGAATGACTTAATGACTAATGAAGTCTGCATTATAATTTATTTCTTTGATGGCCTAGGTATGACTACACAATACTTATTCTATAACAACAGTAAAGCTATATTAAAAAATGTATGACGCAACTTCCGTTGACGTCCAAGTCTAGGTTCTGATTAAATATTAAACGTTATTCTGGCCTCGGAACAGACCAAACATTTTAGCAGCTAGACTTTATTTGTTCTAAATTTTAAACAAGCGTTCATAGGAATGTTTCATGAGTTTACCGTATTAAAATTTTATTAACTTTACTGTTGGTAAAATTTCTAACATTATAACAGAATAAACTTGTGTTCATTGTAGTAGATGTTGTCCTACAACAGTTTTAAAGAAACTTTTTAGACAAAAATATTATCTTTATGTTCTAATGCTCAAATGCTTATGTATAATTTCATAATCTTTTTGTCTTTCTAATCGATTTTTATACAAACATAAATAATTCCACCCTTTTCCTAAGAGGAAGGGAAGGAAAAGTGGATTTGACGGTGGAGGAGACGCATAGGAAGGAGAAATGTCCTCTTTATGCGCGTCTCCTCCTCCGTCAATTTAGGGTAAGCAACGCATCTGCAATTGCGGATTGGGCAGCGGCCGCTTTCCATTTCGGTGGATTCAAGTAGCCGCTTGCTCGTTTGCCACATTATATTATATTAAAAAATCTCTAATCAGTTTTTTCACAGTTATGTATTTTTATTTATATTGTTATTTATTAAAAGACTGTCTAGAAGAGTGTAATTAAAAAATAAAGTGTGACACAATTACGTCATGTTCCCGATGCAATCGATATAATAGATTTTATTAAAATGCTCGTGTATTCATATAATTAACTTAAATTATCTTAGCAAGGTTTCCATTTTATTTAATAAATCATAGACCCACGTTGTAAATTAATTTTCCTCCATATTGTCATAGTCGCTAGTAAACCGCTTGGTAAGCACTAAGCAAGTTAGCGTTAGTTCGCATATTAAGTTATAATCGAATTGTACTTGAAACTTAACACCAGTTCTGACTTGCGGATTTACGATTCAATTTATTAATTTTGCAGCTTACTCTACATGCATATTATTTTTTCTAATTTTCTAAGTGCATAATCATACTAATATTATAAATGCGAAAGTTTAGATGGATGGATGGATAGATGTTTGTTGGAGTTTGTAGCCTAAACGGCTGAATGGATTTCGATGAAATTTGGTATGGATGTAGAGGATAGTTTGGAAGAACACATAGGCTATTCACTTTTGTTTTTTTTTTTAATTCCTCGCGGACGGAGTCGCGGGCGAAAGCTAGTATAAGTATTACTATCATACAATATTTAACGCTAATTCGTTTGAATCTTGGTTTTAAAAACCATAATTAAGATAAAACTAAATAACCTAAAGGCAAATTCATTATCACCAGCTTCACTATACGTCCCTACCGAGGGGTTCGGAGCCTACCCTGAGTAAGGGGTGACTGGGCCATAGTTAAACACGCTGGCCCAGTGCGGGTTGGTTGACTTGACACATCTCTTTGAATTTCTTCACCGATATGTGCAGGTTGCATCACGATGTTTTCCTTCGCCGTAAGAATGTCGGGTAAATTAAGTACATATGAAAATTCGAAAAATCGGAAATTACATTGGTACATGGCGGGATTCGAACCCAAGACCTGTAGATTACAAGTCAAGTGCTTAAACCACTGAGCCATCGACGCTTTTCGACGAAAGGCAAATTAGAACGACATAATTAGGTCAAAACAACTGACACGTTACAGCATTAGAAATTCTGATAACTACATTTTCACGACCTGATATGTCATTTTCGTATGATGTCTACGTTATCCAAATGACATTTCATTTAAAGCAATGTTTACTAGCATATCACATGTTAAATCTTGCCTTATTTGACAAAACATAAAACAGTTTTTTGCGCACACTACCAAGTGATGTAAAGCCGATGGAAGTACCCCCAAGGCAAGGACTTCTTTATTCTTAAAAGGTTTGTAATTTTGTATGTATTGAAGTAACTCAAAAACTACTTGGCCAATTTTAAAAATTCTTTCACCGTTAGAAAGATAATTTATCTGTGAATAACATAGGCTATTTTTTTTAATTTCACGCGGGCGAAGTCGCTATCAACAACTAGTACTATATAAAACGGTACCAATTGTTTTCTCACAGCTCTAGATACGTTAATTTTAATAGCGTAAATTCAAATCAAATCAGTCAGTTCATTAATATCGGCCACTCATCTTAATGAAACTGCAATCGGCAGGGATTTGCAGGTGTGCGCATAATTAATGCAGCATCCCACGGGCATTGACCCCAATGCGGTGTTCCACTTGCAAATTAGAGTATTTCAAAGTCTACTATCCAGTACTTTTACACCTTTGTACACAAATTAAACTTTACACTGCATGCTTTATAATAATGAATAAAATATCTTTATTGCTCTCTAATGTTAATTACATAAATCAATGTTGCCTTGACTACTTAACTAGGATTCCTGTTTTTAAGTAGCCAAGGACTTCCCTTACAAAGTTATACATTTTTGAAACAAAAGGAAAATTTACTATTATTTATTAATTTTAAGAAGTGAAATTAAAATATATTTCCTCTAATTGTATTATATATATAC
>NW_013527804.1:4505668-4531921 GCF_000836215.1 Papilio polytes
ATATATATATATATATATATATATATATATATGTGTGTGTGTGTGTGTGTGTGAGGGTGTGAAAATGAAGGTGCGAGTTGTAAGTTCCTACGTCAGTTTTTTTAGTGTGGAATAGAACAAGATTTTTATTTTAATCAAATCACCATAACTATAATAATAAAATGGCTATATGTATACTTCTATACTAATATGGTAAAGCGTAAACACACACTACTTCGTGTCGTAGGATGTAAGCAATTACAGCTTTTTTTAAATAATTCTTTCTGTAATAAAAAGCTCTACACTTAAATATTTATTTAGCTCTACACCTACATATTCTCACGCTATTAAACTTAGGAGGTAAACAAATGGAAAAATCCTTGTGGGAAAGGGACCGTAAACTACAAGCTGAAAACCATGGTAATGGTGAGTGTTATTCAATGTCAAAGGCCTTTGTTGTAATATGTGCAATTGAATTTTGAATTTGGAATTTGACAAAAGTGAACAATAAAATAAAGTTTTTATAATTTCATGCGGATGAAGCCGCAAGGGAACGGCTACTGTTGGAAAAAGATGGGATAAAAAAAGCTTAATGATTTAGTTATTGGGCCAAAATACGCTCAACCTGTCAAATTGAATACCTCTATAAACCGACAAATTATGTGTCCTGGTGGGCATAAGATACTAAATTATGATGGCTCAACAGCGGACTCCTTTTATCAACGTATAGCAGCCTCCTTCACCTGTTTGTTTTTTTTACTATAACTACAAAACAACTGTGTCAAATAATACAATGATTGTTAACTCTTCTACTACCGATATAAATTCCCTATGGGTACTACTAATTTTAGTTGCAATCTTAATGACTGGATCGCGTGTCGCTTGAACGGGAATCTTCTTCAACTATGTGAATTATCTTTAACAAGCAGTCAAGGAATTTATATGTATATTAGTACCAGTACAATCCACATACTTATATGCCAATATAATAAAGAAACGTTTGTATTTTTGTATGTATTGAAACAACTTAAAAACTACAAGACGGATTTCTAAAATTCTCTCACTATTCTAATGCTGCGGAATCAATAAGTAGCACCCCTTTTCTTCTATTTTTTAATTCCACGTGCAACTCCGACTCAAGATCCGCTCTCGAAACCCTAAAAGGAGGCATTTCCCTCCATCCCCTCGCTGAAAGGATAAGAAAGGATGTAAGGAAATTGGAGCGACAGGGAAAGAGTGTAAGAATGTTTTGGGTGAAAGCACACGCGGGGCTGGAGGGAAACGAGAGAGCGGATCAGCTGGCAAAACAGGCCGCAGTCGAGGTAGATGTCGGGATGATGTATGAAAGGTGTCCTGTTTCATTTGTCAAGCGACAGATTCGACTGGACACGCTTGACAAATGGAACAGGCGATATGTGGAAGGGGTCACGGCTTCAACAACAAAGCTCTTCCTCCCAGACGCAACGAGCGCCTACCCCACACTAAGGAAGATGGAGATGGACCCTGTGCTGGCGCAAGTCTTGACGGGGCATGGGGGGTTCTCAGCTTACCTGAATCGGTTCCGATGCAAGGAGGACCCCTCGTGCCGCTGCGACCCGGCAAAGGAGGAAACCGTGCTGCATATCCTGGTTGAATGTCCGGTCTTCGCCGCAAGAAGAACTGAAACAGAAATAAAAATAAATATCAAAATAAATAGAGATAATTTAAATAGCTTACTAAGGAATGAAGACACGAGAGAAGGGTTTATAAAATTTTGTAAATTTGTAGCGCAAAAAGTGATATTTAGAAATAAGACAAGATAGAAATAGGAAATTTGTAAAAATTTGTAAATATTGTAAATTTCGTTTAAGTTTTAACAAATATATTAAGTTGAAAAAAAGGAAAGTAAGCAACGTCCCTGATCCAAATGTTAGGGGTATGAGAAGGCGGCGCAGAGCTGCCATAAAAAAAAAAAAATTCCACGTGCAAGAAGTCACGAGCAACAGCTAGTTTTATATAAAGACATCAATAAATACTTAATTGTCAACAAGAGATAACTTTAAAAATATATATCATAGAATAATTTTAGGTTAGGAACTAGGAGTTAGAAAAATTAATAATAAACACCTCAAAAGTGAATCAGAATTGAAACAAATGAAAGTTTAACATTAAAATAACTTTTAAACCAGTGAGAGTCCATCATGCAATTTTACTTCTTACTAATATTATAAATGCGAAAGTTTAGATGGATGGATGTTTGTTAGAGTTTGTAGCCTAAACGGCTGAATGGATTTCGATGAAATTTGGCATACATGTAGAGGATAGTCTGGAAAAATACATAAGCTACTTATACTTTTAATTCCACGCGAACGGAGTCGCGGACGAAAGCTAGTAATATTTAATAACAATACCATTTGTTTCCTATCGGCCATAGACGAATATGAACGAGGACTTACCAAGAAGAATATATCAATACTACCGCGACCGTTTGTAGCATTGTCACGTAGACGGAGCCGATAAATTTATTACGAAAATCGATTATGAATACAAATAAATCAGTAATACTTTAACTATTTAGGTTGCAATGATATAAAAAGGTTTGAATATTAATTGTATCCTATTTAAGTAATGTAACAAAACGTAAACACACTTCTATGTTGTGTAGAATGTCCGCAATCACAGCATATTTTTAAACTAGCTGTTTCCGTGCGACTTCATCCGCCTAAAATTATGAAAAATTTATTTTATTGTTCACATGTGTCAAATTATCAATTGTAAATGTCAAAACGACATGACGATGACAAACCATAGCAACCTTGCTTTCTTGATGTTGGCAGCAACTTATGGTCTCTTTCCAACATTAGGGTTATCCAAAATATTTACCCCCTAAGTTTAATGGCGTGAAAGAATATAGCCTAAAGCGTGACGTAAGAGTAGGGCTTTTTAGTAAAAAAAGAATTATTCAAAAATATGCTGTAATTGCAGACATTTTAGGCAACAAAGAAGTGTGTGTTTACGCTTTATTATAATATTAAAGTATATAAGATTATAAATAGTTATTTACTATGTTAAGTTTAATATTTACAATATAAAATTTAAATAATTATTTACTTAATGCAAAACCCTATATTTAAAACACGCTATAGGCTGTATTTGACCTACCAGCCTCGCGTCATTTAAAAATAAACTTAAGTCCTGGCTATTTTATAGTGTGGAGGATTTTTTCTACCATAATGATTGTCCTTTTTTCCATTCGCAAAATCTGTAAAACAATTTTAACATTTTGATCTGTAAAAAACATTTTTTTATCAATAAAATATTTGTATTTGCATTCGCTATTCAATTTAGTGGATGACAAATTTGGAAAAGAAATCATACGTGAAAGAGACAATAAACTACAAGCTAATTGCTTGCCAATAACAAAGGCCTTTGCTGTTATTTAAAGTATTTAAATTTTGAATGAAAACATTAAAGTAGTGTTTAAAATGTAATGCAAACATAAGTCTATAAAATTAGTATAACTCTAATAGACCATAACAAAGTTAAACAAATGTTTTCAATCCAATTTCAAAGGGAAAAGGAAAGTTTTGAAAATCAAACGTGTTTAAAAATCTATCATAAAAGATATTTCTATCAAACGAATCGCCAATAAAAGCAACAACGTTCGAAGTTGTCTTTTTGCTCAAGCCTTTATAACTCGATTTTGAACCTTTTGAATCTATTTTTGATTGCGAGTTTCAATCTGGAATATGACTTCTGTGAATTTATTCCCAAATTACATTACTATACATTCTAGAGTACTTTCATGTCTTAATTTCCCAGTACACTAAAATTTACAAAAAAAAAACTATGTACTTTGAAATTTATTGAACTATTTTTTTTATAATAACTATAAGGTTGCAGGTGCTTTGCCTACGCTTAATTGACGGAAGAGGAGACGCGCCTAAACAGGATATTTCCCATTCCTATGCGTCTCGTCCGCCGTCAAATCCATTTTTCCTTACCATTCCTGCCTCATAAGAATAGGGTTGGAAGGGAAAGGGAAAGGGATTAAATTAGGTCTCCAGCACCACAATCATTAGACGAAACGTAAAATTGATCCCACTTCACGCCTATCTTCTGTGTGGTCGAGATATTTCATCGGGCGAACCGGTCCATTCCTGCGAAGATGTTAAAGTGGTAGAGCCCACTGTTAAATGGTCTTTTCATGTGGACATTTTAATTATTGTCCTTGGTATAAACATATTTAAAGTATTATTTCGTATTCTTATTTGTATAAAATATATAATTTGTAGAGGATTTTGATATCCTTGCTAACAAATTTAGAAACCGATTGCGGTTAAAATTGTCACGTAGCAAATATTGGTGAAATTTACAACGTACATATCCACAAACCGAAATCAAAACCTTGGCGCTTAAATTTGAACTTTGTAGTGCAGAGATTAGAATTTACAGTTTATTAATCTATAATATTTTTTATGAGTTATACAAATTTGGTGTGAAAGGTATACCATTTGATGGCTATAAATTATTTATTCAAGGTTAATATTTATTTCTTTACATTTTCATTGACACGAGTAATGTTTAATTTCGTAAAACTCTAAAATAAATTAGATCAAGCTAGTTTAAAATATTGCTAATCATTATTCCAATTTATTTGGAACCTATCTTGATATCAACAATTTAATTTAATGGTTTCAGTTCAATTAGCAAACTTTTATAATTTAAAAGGGTTAGGTGAAACTTTTATACGTCAGTCATAAATTGTCTTAAAGCAAACGTTTTGGCAGAATTTTAACAAGATCAATTCTCGTTAAGCGTTTTATCAAATAGTTTTATGAATTCGCTAGTTGTTGGTCGCGACTTCGTATGCGTGAAATTGAAAAAACAATAAAAATACAGCCTATGTTACTCACTGATTACTCTTTTTGATGATGTAAGAACTTTTGAAATCGGCCCAGTAATTTTTGAGTTATTTCAATACATACAAAAATATAAATCTTTCCTCTTTATTATAGTTATATATTTAAATGGAATTCGCCGACTACGGGATCGGTTTGAACCCTTGAATGAAGTTTGCGGACACCACGTCATTCATTTTATCGATGTTTGCATTAAAATAGATAGCAGTTGTTAGTATACTCGTAGCTTTCACTGAAATTTAATTACCAATTCAATTACCAATTTGTTCCCTTTACGTATTAACTTTTGTAGTGTTATTGAAGGAAATCACATGTGAAAATTTCCGAGCAATTCCCAGCTATATTTTTGTATTACTTTTGTACTCTTTCGGCAGTGGAAACCAACGGTGGTGTGGCGTGGTATTACGAAGATGCAAGTATTTTTGGGAATGACATTTACGAAGCCTTACATAGACAAAACAAGGGTCTCAGATCAGCTCAGATGGTTCTTTATTAGTAGACGACAGAAAAGAGGGTATAGACATTATCGGGTTCGGCAACGTGCCAAAAACGCTTAGCCTGATTCACTTCAAGTGAAAAGAAAATTAAAATCAGTTTTACGACACAGAAGAAACGTGTATTTTCCTATACTGTAGAAGTGTTTTAGTTTTTAATTAGCTATCAATAATACTTTTAGTAACAGAATTGAATGAATTTAACAGTGGTAGTGCCCGCTTTAACATCTTAGCACGAATGGGCCGGCTCGCCCGGTGTAATACCACGACCACACAGACGACAGGCGTGAAATGGAAGCAATTCCGTGTTTCGTCTGATGAGTGTGGTGCCGGAGGCCTAATTTAAAAGGGATATATCCTCTTTATGTTTGTCTTTTCCTCCGTCGGACAAGGGTAGGCAACGCATCTGCAATTGCGGATGTCTATGGGTAGCGGTCGCTTCGCCATTTTGGCGGATTCGGGTGGTCGCTTGCTCGTTTGCCACCTTATGTTATAAAAAAAAGAATACAGAACATTCTTTTCATGTTAATTCGCTTAAAAAAGTTGCATTAAAACCAAAGACATTTAAGAGGTATATAGACTAGGCATAAGAACAAAATTTTTTCATCGATAATTTCTCTAAAACATCAGTTGTCAAGTTTTTTTTTTTTTTTTAGTTTTAGTTTAGTTTAGTACGTCACTTTATATTGAACCTCGTGTTTTACAAAATTATAATAATCTCTATATTTTGTACAAAATAAACTAAACTGTGCCTAAAAATATAAACGTTTAAATATTATTTAATTATACCAATTGACAATTAACTTAAATAGAATTAATATTGACATGTGGTTTTGAAAATCTATAAAAAGCTCGCGTTATGAGGTTATTTGTAAAATGTTTCAAGTGAAGTGTCAACTTTGCCTACTCTATGTTTTGTTTGAATCTCTTTGATTAAGTCCAACTGGACTATTCCATTAATTAGTGACTAAGTAAATGTTTTTCTTTCCGTTTTTTTATAACTTAGACCATTAAATATAGACGTCGTCAACGTATTTTTTTAAGTCCAAGAAATACTTATAAAGCTTTGCAAAACTTTTTCACAGTCTGCACTCACTTGAAGTAATGTCTTCAGTTTATAGCTGAAGCTTTATCTTGCGCTTTTAAAAGCTCGCCACTGACACTAAGTACCGCTTTATTTTATGTCAACTTTAGTGTTAACTGTACTTCATACTTGCAACTTTGAAATAAAAAATAATTACTTACATATCAATGCATTTAAGTAACATTTTTAATAATTACAAAATGAAAAATGTATGTTTATATTTATTTAGCAAGTAATTCAGTGTATTTTTTAATAATACCCCTCCGAGACCAGATGACAGTTAGTTGGTTAGTAATTTTTTTTATTAATGACAGGAAAAACCTAATAAAAACTGGACATTTTACTTTTAAAGTTACACTACAAGTTTTCAATTCAAATTAACGTATCGTGTGAGTTAAAATAGCAGTAGTTTAATAGTGTAATAGTCTAAGCGATCGTTAATCTAACTCCAAAGTGCTAGTTGTTGCTATAATTTAGTACAGTTTTAATCGGATTTAGCTTCGAACCAAATGCAGTTGCAGTTCATTCGCAATCCGGCGATAAGCCGATATGTCGATTATGTGATTTGTTGGTTGTTAATTTTACATTTCCATACGAAAATGTGACTGTAATTTTTAGTTGTATACTTATTACGTTTCTTTGTTATAAACTATAATACTCTTTGATATCCCTATGGAAGTGAATAAAAGATTTTTCTTTTAATTCGGTTTTTTCTATCCTTACCTAATCCTTCCTCCTTTATTTATACTAATATTATAAACTAGCTGTTCCCGTGCGACTTCATCCGCATGAAATTATAAAAAAATATTTTATTATTTACATTTGTCAAAATATCAATTACAAATGTCATGTTATTTTGACATTTGTAATTGATAATAAATGACATGACGACAACTTTGCTTCCTTGATGTTGGCAGCAACTTATTGTCTCTTTCCCACATTAGGGTTTCTATTCCAATTTATTTACCAACTAAATTTAATAGCGTGAAAATATATAGCCTAAAGCGTGAAGTAAGTGTAGGGCTTTTTATTAAAAAAAGAATTAACTATTCAAAAATATGCTGTTATTGCTGACATCTTAGGCAACAAAGAAATCTGTGTTTATGCTTTATTATAATAGTATAGATGAAGATTTGTATTTTTGTATGTATTGAAATAACTCAAAAACTAATGGGCCGACTGCAAAAATTCTTTCACCATTACAAAGCTATGTAATCACTGAGTAACATATTCTTTATTCTTTTACTGGGACGAAGTCGCAAGCAACAGCTAGTCTTACATAATATTGGTATGGTATTTTTTATGTAATCCAACAATAGAATAAAGGCCTTACTGTACTAAAAAGAGTCGGTTTCATCACAACATCGTGAGAAAATAATTAATTCATTAAACTGTCGGTAATATTGTTTTATTCTTAATTTTATTTATTCAATGAATTCTAAACCTTATCTCAATGGCGTAAAGTTGATTATTCTTTATGCAGTTATTGTTCAATAAGACTGTAAAATTTGCCCTTGTGCCAATTCCTTAGAAGAAGGGAGTCGGCCCTCTTTGGATATATTGTTATGCTTATTACTATAGGAATGCATCGCCACATGTGATGACGTTTTTTTACTTTTTATGGTTCTTATTTGGAATCTCAATGAATTCGAGTGAGCAATGAATAAAATTGGACATCTTAAAATGAAAGGTCGGGTTTCGCAATTGCTTCAAAATGTATTATTTATAGACAATTTATCAAATACGATACCTAGAAAGAGATGGATGGATTGCGTGAAAGGTGACATGGTCAAGAAGGGAGTGATGACTGAGATGACGGATGATAGAATGCTTTGGAGGACGAAAACCCGGTGCGCCGACGTGCGTAGGATAAGGCATAAAATTGGCTGTTTATACTATATTTTATTTAATAAGGAAATTACATTTTCAGCTACACACTTTGTTGGCTTGAAATGAGAAAAGTTACACAACGTTATGTCCAAAAGTATATCTTACTTCTTACTAATATTATAAATGCCAAAGTTTAGATTTATGGCTGGATGGATGGATGTTTATAGTACACTGTGATGGTACTATACTGAACAGATCTCGATTAAAATTGGCATAGATGTAGAGGATAAGAACGCTTGGGCTGATAACTTTTGTTTTTTCTTAAATTCCACACAGACGAAGTCGCGGGCTAAAGATAGTCTATCATAAAACACGTTATCTTTACCAGAACAATGGTATTTATTAAAGCAAAGGGTCGGACTTGTTGAATTAACCATTGTTTAAATTTGACATAACTCTTGAAATATTCAAATATTCGACCTCTTTTTCATTTCATTAAATGAGTTATTTTAGGGCTCACCATATAATTTAATTTTATAAGCAAAATGTAAAATCAACCAACTACTGTTAAAAACTACAGAAGTATAATTTCATGGTTTTCATTTAATTTAAAAAAATATCATAATATTAAGAGACCAATTATAATTGAACTCATATGTATTCCCTTTTTGTTGATATAATAATCCGTTCTCTTAAAGTACTGTTTATTAAAGAACATAGTACAAAGCTTTATTGACTGATAAGAAAGTTCTTTGAAACATTTTAGCTCCCCTTTGTTTAAAACACAAGACACCACTGTTAGGTAATAATTAAGGTCAAAAGGACTTCTGTCTGTTTGTTTTTTAAATTAACGATGAAAGACGTGCCTTGACCTAGTTGAGTAGATAGGGGTTTTAATTTTTGTTATGATTTAACATTCTTATAGATTGAAAAAGTTAATTGACCCGATGGTTAACTATGACAGCTTACTAGCGCTATCTTGACAATGTTAAAAAGTATCACAAGATCCTTTTTGCCAGTCAATATAGATTCATTACTCAAAACGTTACTATGCTTTCAATTGTCAATTGTTATGGTAAAAATGTAGAAACCCTTACGTAGAAACATCACTGCATACCTCGGCTGACACCGACATCAAAGTAATAATAATTGTACAATATAGACATAACTGCTACAATAAGGGAGGTGTACTGTTTTTTTTTGAGAATATTTTGTTTTTGTATTGTAACGGGCACGTTTTTTAGCATCGTTTACATATTTTCTAAACCGAAGTAATAGTGACTATGATCGGGCCAGGCACCCATGTACGACTATACTCTATATACGTTGCAATCATAAATAAGAGAATGTGTTGCCACATTGATAAAAAAAGGACATGAAATAAGTCGGAAAGTGATGAAAGAAACTTAATCGTTTTATTCTTTAAAAAGAACCTAAAAGAATACAGAGTGTGAATTTACTTTACCACAACTAATTATTTGTTTTTATTAACAATGTCAGGGAGTCCGTACAAACTACAAATAATTGCTTTGTCCTCTTTTTCCGGGCACGTAATACGGCTAGTATACTTCGTCGAGTTTTAATCTCTAATTGTCCTTGTTCACGAAGAAATAAAATGCAATTTCATCTATTATAGAAATAAATAGTATTACAGTCAACTTTTAAAAGTTATATGAAAAAGAATTTTCTTCAGACATTTAGATCTATTTTCGTAATTATTCCCTATTTTCTAAACCTCTCCATTTTTAATATTACAAAATGGCGACCGCTGACCATAGATATTCGCAATAGCGAATACGTTGCATACCGACGGAGTAGGAGACGCAAATAAAGAGGATGTTTATGTTTCCCCTTCCTATGCGTGTCCTCCACCGTCAAATCCACGTTTCCTTCCCATCCTTTGACTTTCCAATGACTATTAGGTTGTTCCGAAGACGTCAGAGAAGGACCTAAAAAGGAGGCCAAAAACTCTTTTATGGATTTATAATTTTTGACGAAATTTTTGCGTTCATCTTGTTAGCATTATTATGTTTATTTACAATTTTGCAGACCAAAAAAAGTATTTTTACATCCTTTATTTAGATTGAAATATATCAAAATTGAATCAACTCTGAAGTTCATATTATAAAGGTGTAAATAATACATCAAAGGATCAAATATATTATTCAAAACATAATTGAACGGTAGAATGTAAAGCAGCGAAAAGGTTTCGAAGAGCGGTCTTTAGAATTTGAAGTGAATCGATTTCCTATAAAGTTTGATGAGATATTTATACATAGGTCACTGAAGGAGTAAGCAGATATTTTTGTTATTAACTTAATTACAATTTTAAATAAAATTATAGTTAAATTTCATTGCTATTTTGGAACACCCATGCTGAGATAGTACTACATAATCTTACTATTACTATAAATATTATTAAAATGGATGTATGAATGTTAGAGTTTGTGTCCTAAACGGATAAACGGTTCTGAATTAAATTTGCCAAAGACGTAGAGGATAGTCTGGAAGAACATGTACATAGGCTACTTTTGATCTCGAGAATAGTTACTAATTTTATTTTTTCTTGTTTACTCAATAATTCTGCAACATATTATGTTATTTAAATTTGACACAGATATAAAACAAAGTCTGAAGTATCACATGAAGTCTGGTTTATTCACGAAATTTGCCAGGTTTCCGAGGGATACTTAGTTTTATTGTCTTAGATAGTATGTTTTCTTACACCACGCGGAAGTCGCGGGCAACAGCTAGTAGTAAATAATGTTAAGAATAAGTAGTATAAGTATCGGAAAGTAACAAAGCTTTGATAAGAACATTCTCATGTATGAACTTAATTAACTGGAACATGGGACTTACAAAGAATTAGTATTGTTATGATTGTTTATTTTTATCTCTGTGATATGAGTCAGCCTTATCGATGTCGTTATTATGACTGTTTACGGCTGACATAAAAATTACAAACCGCTTTGTTTGTATGTTATAAACTTACTAAATTTAGTGTGAAACAAATTTTACGGAGATTTGAAGCTTAGGTACGTAGATGTTATCAATAAAGTTTGAAATTAGACGTTTTAAATAATGTCTAAAAACTGCTTTAATAATATCTATGATAATGCGATCCAATTATTTGCAATAAAATCTATCAAAATAAATGTCTAAATTTTTAACCGACTTTCAAATAAAGTAGCTTATTTGTATTAATTTCTTAATAGAATACAGCATCTCACAGTTTAGGCGAATTACCTATTTAGTCCTACGTAATGTCGTGGTATATAGTATTTCACTGGAAACACTATTCGATGATAATGCTCCTTAATGTATGGTAACACTATCTACTGTAATGCCGGCATGCCAGTCTAACCCGAACCACCAACGGGACAGGACGTCAGCTTTTAACTAACTGTTGGATAAAAATATTAACACTACAATAGTATAGCTCAAAGAATTATTAATTGCATACCGCTTGTCTTTTATTTCGTAAGAAGCAAGAGCTAAGCAATAATCCGCTTGTAGAAAATTAAACACACTCGACAATATAAAAGTACAGAAACCTAAGTATCAAGAAAATTGAAAACACTTGCGCACTCTGTTAACACAATTGTAAGAAGACATTTTTATTTTCTTACTAGTTATAAAAGCAGTTTGGACTTTATTAACACTTAGTCTGTTAGTCTTGATTACACCCATAATGAGCACATAGAACCCGCATCACAATTAATTGTAATGTTCGTGGCAGCCGAAATTCTTTGTCTGCAATTATCCTTATGTCTTCTCATTCTTAAGAGAAAATACACATTTCGATGTATTTGATTACGATGTAAATGGTGAAGTGATATTGTTTATAACAGTTATGTAGAAATGTTCGGATTATTCCCAACCATCACCTCGCTCTGTCCCCACGTGGGAACAGATGAGAATAAAATGTTCTATCCGTCCCACCTTTTGCGACGAGGGCAGGTTGGAACTGGTTTTATTTCATAACGGTTCCATCTGTCACCTATTGGTGATAGTGGGACTAAAAGATGGGACGGATGAAACTTTTTATTCTCACGTGGGGACAGACCGGGGTGACGGTTGGGAATAATCCAAATGTTCGCACCGGAATCTATTTTGAATTGTGTTTTAGTAATAACTGTATTCAGGTTAGAAGGATAGAGAGAGTAATAAATGTGTTTAAGTTAAAAATTGTGGAACAAATAGAAATTGCAGAATTCGCATTTAATTTTTTTTTGTCTACCTGTCTGCCCGCAAGCCGCGTTTGTTCCGCGTAATCTCCGAAACGGCTGGGCCGATTACGACGGGTCTTTCACTGAAGGGTAGCTGACATAGACGGGCATATTATAGGCTTCATTTTTTATCTTAATATTGAGTGGACGAAGTCGCGAGCAACAGCTATAGAATAATAAAGATAGCCTAACCCTTTTTAGCGTTTCTAACGTAGAATACTTTTTATATAGACCATCATATAAACTTTTTATTAAACGACTCAATTTAAGTCGATTCGAATCTATTATTGACACAGCGGTAGATGATCTCATTGCGTTTAGCAACGACTAGTTTTAGGTCAAATGCTTCAGTTTATCGCCTGTAAAACTGCCGCAGTAAATAACGTAGCCGGCGACCGTTTCACTTCCAATTGTACACTAGAAGATACTACACTTGGAATAAATACTAGAGAAAAGAGTGTAATAAACAATTACTTCAAAAAGCTATTAAAACCATGATAAATAGCGTGTCTAAAAACAATTAATAAGAATAAAACAAAGAATAAACACTAAAGAATGTTTTGTAACATAGAGTAGAAAGGCCATTATTTTAATTGTTAGCGAAATATTATCAATATTCTAGCTGTAGTGAAATGGGCTTTATTGTAAACTGTCAATCTAGTCGTGTCATCCGTTTCAGCAGCAACTTTTTAGGTGACATTCCTATCAAACTGCAAAATAAATATTTCGTTCGTCAATGTTATGTCAATTAGAAAACAAGTTTTGTTAAATACAATATTTGTATTTTTTAAAAGCTTATGTATAACTTTTAAATTATAGTAATATAAATGCAAACGATTGGATGAATGTAGATGTGTAGATCAGTACACAAAGCCAGAGGACCAACGGATAACCTGTCTGCGTTTCCGCTCAGACAAAGTCGTGAGCAAAACTAGTAATTTTATAATCGTCAATCGCTGACAACCTTTATAGGAAAACGACTGCTTTATTCCTATCATAGTTCAATTTTCATATGTACATTATTTGTTGTATATTTCAATGCTCAGAATCCATAGTAGCAGTGCAATGTCATTACGTGCTAATGAATTTGTCATTCACGCCGCGGCGTCGCGACCACCGTGTGCGCGTTACGTCACCACGGGCCATGTATGACGTCACAAGTCACTACATACATACGTGGACTGTATTTAAAGAGTTAAATTTTATTCGTATACTTATTCATGCCCAGTAGCTGTGTCGACCGACCGCCCAGGGCGCTGGATACAAAGGGGCGACACACGTTTGAGGGCGTCACCGTTGCTTCTTTTCGTTTAGGAAGGATTGCACTACTTCGTGAAATATTGCCTATGAGATGGACTGTTCAGATTAGAACGGGTGTGGACGTACATTGCACCAATGTGCTATGAAGGCATTGTACTGGGAGTGATGGCGGCTTGTGTAGCTTTTCACCGAAACGTAAAAACCACGATAAGTCTGTAAAGACTCAAGAGGCGAAATAGTAGAATGTAGTGCAGTTGGGTGGCGCAATAAACATCTCGCATAGGGCCCTGGTAATGCTAAAACCAGCCTTGTTCATACCCATGGACCGGAGTTGTGACTAAGAATGTTTAGTCTCGCTTTTATTCCTATGAGGTTTGCATACTACTCGATTTTTAGTTGTGCAACTAAGCAGTGGAATTGGCTGCAAAACAATTGACAATCGCACAATATTTGAGCGATAGTTTAGTCAATGCTGTGCCGCCCGCTCTAAATCAATTATCGCTGCTTGCTTATATTTCGTTGACAATATTAATAATGCACATATGTTATATAGAGGTGGAGATGTATCTATATAATTAGATTTGTTTGTAGGTCAAAGGGAGCCCGGAGTTAAGTCGAGCAAACACACAATACCGCTTTGACGACCTTTGTCGGAACTGATTCAAGCGAACAGCCACGGGATAATATTCTCGATACAAACTGTTGTCATTCTCTGATTGAAAATCTAACTCAATAGGACAAAATAACTAATTTCAGGACCATTTACTCAAACAATAGTCATTAAGCGTTTCTGCAAAATACAAAGGAAACAATTGGTAACTAACACTATTTCAACTTTTAATTTTACGTTATTTGGAATTTGAAAAGTTAAATATTTTGTAAATTTTAGAATTTCTCTAAATCTTCAAATAATTCCCCTTTGTGCATGGACATTTTTGCTGTAAAGATATTCTTGTAGTTTTCTAGATAACAGAAATGATTTAATAGTTAGTTAATATACAAAATTCAGTTTTAGAAAAGATTCTTTCAAGAATGTAGATCACAAATGAATATTTCTTAGAAATACCCCTTCAGTGTACCTTACTCAGCTTAATAGTTAGACTACTAAAACTGTGGAGCACAAATTATATTTACAAAAGTTATCGTCATTTGTCCACTTTATTCTATTGTGTGAAGTTATTCATTTTCACTCTTTAATTATAAGATTTTGAAATATTTATTAGCAGTCATCATCATCACCAGCTCAATATACGTTCCCACTAAGGGGCTCGGAGCCTACGCTATTTTTTTTATAACATAATTTGGCAAACGAGCAAGCGGCCACATGAATCCGCCATAATAGCGAAGCGACCGCTGCTTATAGACATCCGCAATTGCAGATGCGTTGCCTACCCCTATCCGACGGAGGAGGAGACGTACATAAAGAGGATATTTCCCCTTCCTATGCATCTCCTCCACCGTCAAATCCACTTCCTCTTCCCATCCTCTCCTTATAAGAAAGGGGTGGTAAAGGAAACCGGACTTAAATTATGCCTCCGGCACCACACTCATCAGACAAAACACGGAATTGCTGCCATTTCACGTCTGTCTTCTGTGTGGTCGTGGTATTACACGGGGAATGCCGGTCCATTCGTACTAAGATGTTAAAGTGGGCACTACCACTGTTAATAAGGAGTGACTAGCAATACAAAACTAATATTATTTCCAGAATGATATGAAATACTTAGATGATATTTAAATTGTTAAGTAATTTCTGCATTACAAAAAACTATAAGAGAAAAGATAATTGGCTTAAATTTGCAGACTTGTAATGAGCCCTGTTTATGTATTTATTTATTTATTTATTTGAAGATATTGCGCATGTAAATAAAATAAAATAAACCAGGCCTTCACTATTTAAGTGTTTAACTGACTGTCTAAAACAAATAAAGTTAACTACACCCTATTTCAAACATTTCATCGTAAAAATTTAAACGTTTAAATTCAAATTAATTCTATGAAAGAGAAAAAGGTCCCGACTGTTCGGGATTCGTATGGAATTTTAAGTGGATCGTTTTTCAATAAAGTTTGATGAGGTATTTATACAAGGCTTACCGTTGTCGTGACCCGGCCGAGTTATTGCCAACGGGGGATGAAAAGCTTTACATTACGTAGCACTACTATTCTAATTTTGAATTTGCTTTTGTTAAGCTGTAAAACTTTTAACTGTGTAAACGTTTTCAGTTATCTATCTATACTATTATAATAAAGCGTAAACACACAATTCTTTGTTGCCTAAGATCTCAGCAATTACAGCATATTTTTGAATAATTCTTTTTTTAATAAAAAGCCCCACACTTACGCTAAAGCCTGGCTAAATATTTTCACGCTTTAAACTTAGGGGGTAAATAAATTGAACAATAACCCTGATGTGGGAAAGGGACCATAAGCTACAAGCTGCCAACATCAAGGAAGTAAGATTGTAATGATTTCTCATCATGTCATGTCATTTTGACATTTGCAATTGATAATTTGACAAATGTAAACAATAAAATAATATCTTCATAATTTCATGCGGATGAAGCCACATGGGAATAGCTAGTCAATAAAAAAGCTATATCCAATTTATATCACAACAATAATTCATACAATATTTTTATTAATGAATGCTTTGACTGTTAAGACAGGAGCTGTCAAGCGTGAGGAAAATTATTTCTAAACTTGCTTACTACTGTGCTTGTTTTATATGAGTATAATGTAAGTTAGTATATTCATAAAGACGTATAAAGATTGTGTAAAGGTTCGTATAATATACACATGTGTTGTCTTCACCAGTTACAATATATGGAAAGAGTTATTTGGTGCATCTTACAGTCTGCCTAGTCCATTCCTCTATAGGCAAAGATGTAACGTCTTTTCTGCAATGTTCCAAAAACAGTCAGCGCTTATTTCTCTACAGTATTTCATGTTTAACGAGAACATTAGAAGTATAATGGTTACATTTAATTAATTTATGACTCAATTAAACACTTAAATGACTATCAGCTTAGGTACTTTATAGGAAATGTATTTATTCGCTGGATGTACTGCCGTTTTCATTAGATTCATAATAGGTGTTGAGACTGTTGATAATTTTATATTAAATTTACCTTACCTTACTATCTGTAACGTCAAAAGTAACTACAATTTTAAAACTCTAATGCTAAAGCTGGAGTTATGACAATAAACACGTCAAACTTCATGAAATTTTCAAAAAACATGGCTACAACAAGATTTCATATTCCTAAAACCAAACTTTGTCCACTTGAAAATATTAAGATATACGTTTTTATTCGTCTTCGGCCATGGATATGTCACTAGTCTAACGATAACGGACTGGTCAACACTTATCTGAGGCAATACAGCCGCGGGTGGGTCTGGGCCTGGTCCAGTAAACTTCTTCAATTCTGTCTATTTTGGGCCTTTATAGCCCATGACGCCGATGATCTTAAGATCGCGTACGACGTCATCTAGCCATGTAAGTTTTGGCCTAACACGTGCTCTGCGTCCATCCCGCTTACTTTCTAACAGGCGTTTAGGAACTTTCTGGTCAACACTGTTTATCTTTTTCTCTAACTCTGGCTTATATCATAGATTTGTCTCTTAGGTTTCTCAAGTTACCACTAATTTTGTCATTATCTATTCAGTGTTAGGTTAACCTATGTAGTAACGCAGTAAAACTCAGGTTGTTCAGAAATGTTCAGAATTCATCGAACCCAAAACTAACGATTGGTTAAACGCAACTGGAAAACGAAAATGTTTCATTATATTTTTGTTTATAAAGGCGATACGACGCGTCATGCAGTCTATGAAGCTTACATGATGTCATTGTCGACTGAATTAGAATCCGAGCCGTTATTGCGCCTGGTCTGCAACACCACGCGGTTTATGACACACGTATTCATTCATGATTAATAATAGATGCACAACTGAGCAAAACGTAGCAGATTTATTGTACAAAAGTCGTACAATATACTGAATCATATATTTTTTTTTACACAATTTAAAATTATCATTACGAGATAATGCGACTTAACTATATACTATTTCTGTCAAATTGGTTTGACTTAGATTTTTTTTACAATAGACAAAGGCATTATACAAAGCAAACGAGTACTAGTAATTTAACAAACGTATACAATACTAGCTGTTGCTCGCGAATGCGTCCGCGTGAAATTAAAAGTAATAAAAAACACGGTCTGTGTTACTGATAACGTAGCTTTTAATGTTGAAAGAATTTTTGAAATCAGCCCAGTATCATTTGAGTTATTTCAATACATACAAAAATTTGTATTTTTCCTCATAACATTAGTATATATAACAAAGAGTTTGATTGTTTACTGTGCTCTTCTATCTCACTTATAGCTGGATCATCTATCGACATTAAAATTTGTAAAAATCATAGAATACAAGATAACTAACTACCTTAAGGTATAAATAATTTAAAAGGATGTCACCCCACGCAAAAAGAACAGCAAGATCTTGTTTAATAGACATTTAGAGATAGATTAAGGAAACTCCACCCACGTGTATGTCCACAGATAACTGCTTTTGTAAACATAAAGCGATAAAAATAGCGTCATAGATGCAAAAACGGACATCGCTTCGAGGCCAATGGACTTTCGTTCATTGTTTATAATCTGTTTTCTCAGAATTGGGATGATTAATTCTTAAACATTCTATAAAATTTTAGCACTACGATCCGAAGACGACAGACTTTTATTCTGTCTGCATCTCTAATTATTTATTTCAAACTCTTGCTTTGGAAATACAATTTTACTCTCGTTATTCTATTACAACTCTTTTATTTTAATCGTTTGAGTTATCAATACAAATATTATAAGAATTCAACCTCTTTCGTAGGAACAAAGAGTTCTTACGCTGTCAATAGGGTAGAACTGGCAATGTGAAAGCTACGCGGTTGTAAAAGTTAAAAAATAAAAACAAAATACAATCAAATACAATATGAAAGAACGGTTTGAGATAGGATTTTTAGTAGTTCATCTTATACCTAAAATTGTTATGTTTTTATTGTTTCGTGCAAACTTTCATTTACAAGGTAATAATTTAATAATATTATGCTAATAGTATAAACGTGAAAGTTACGATGTTTGTTAGAGTTTGTAGCCTAAACTACTGAACGGATCTCAATGAAATTTGGCGTAGATGTAGAGAATAGTCTGGAAGAACACATAGGCTACTCACTTTTGTTTTTCACGCGAACTGAGTCGCGGGCGAAAGCTAGTTTACTATATACAATTCGTTTTAGAACATAGAAAATATACTTCGATTCAATCCATCAATCATCTGGTACTCAACGTTGAGTGCAATCTCTGATACCGACGAATCAAGAACTGGCGCATTTATGTAACCTACATCATCTCTATGTGGGAGTTACTATGAAAACTTTCGTAGCATATTTCTATGTAACAGTATATTCTATTTTTTCTACCATTTTTAGTTACATTTTGTGTTCATTAACCTCATGTATAGACCGGAGTAAAAGATTCCTCGGACTCTATTACATTTAAATATGTGTTGAACTTAAGATTGGTTTAATCTTACTTCTTACTTCTTACCAATATTATAAATGCGAAAGTTTAGATGGATGGATGGATGGATGGATAGATGGATGGATGGATGGATGTTTGTTAGCGTTTGTAGCCTAAACGGCTGAACGGATTTCCATGAAATTTTGCACAGGTTTAGAGCATAGTCTGGAAGAACACATAGGCTACTTTTTATCCCGGGAATAGTTACGGTTCCCGTGGGATTCGTTAATCTAGTGTTAGGATAAATCTTTATATTTATTCCTATATATAATCTATATTTATTGCGTAATTACAAGACCTGTCTTTTCTACTAATTTTTTTTTATATCATATGTTGGCAAATGAGCAAATGGCCACCTCTATCCGCCAAAATTGGTGAAGTGATCGCTGCCCATAGACGTTCGCAATAGCGGATGCATTGCCTACCTTTAAGCGACGGAGGAGGAAACGCACATAAAGACGATATATCCCCTTCCTATAACTCTGCCAGCGTCAAGTCCCTTCCCTTCCCATCTTTTTCTTATAAGATAAAGAGCGAGAAGGAAAAGGGACTAAAGTTGGGTTCTGGCACCACACTCATTAGACGAAACGCGGAATTGCTTCCACTTCACGCCTGTCTTCTGTGTAGCCGTGGTATTTTACCGGACGAGCCATTCGTGGGAAGTTATTAAAGCGGGCTCTACCACTGTCTATAAATTTGATTTTTTACTTTTATTATCGCTAGATATTTTCTCACTTTTATAGGGTTTTGTGTGCGCGAATTTATTGAAGAAATAGTAAATATATCTATACTTATGAGCTTACGAATTGTGCGCTGTTTACTTATTTATGAATATAATTTGCAAGTAAAAATATATAAAACTTGCAAATTAAATTTTCCGCCGACATAATCTCTTTGTTTGTTATATTATTACCACAGACAAAATATTGCGGTAACAAACGTTGCTCCGCGCTGCGTCTTGTTCATTTAAATTAGGGCGAGGGAACTAAAAATGTAATTTTGTATATTCTTGAACGTTAGCCGCGGAGTTTGTAATAAAAAGCAACTAAAACCCAAAAAATAGTAGATAATTTCATCTATTTTTATTTATAAAGTCAAGATAGTTTTAGGTACATTTTGTTACCTAAAACTATCTTGACTTTGACTTGTATTTTCTTTCTAATTCTGCAAAGAATAGTAAGGTGGATTACATTGGTACCTCTAGTTATTCTAATGTCATTAGAGTTTTTGATGAAACATAAATCAAATGTATGCTTTACAATATATTGTCTACAAAAAAATTAAAAGGACCTGCCCCACCAAATTGTAAATTGTCCAGTCACAATCCAACGCATAACGGACGACACGACAGACCGCCAGGTACCATCCTCACCATCTCGATGGCTGGCATTCCACAACCGTGCGGTTTTCGCGGAACTTTCTGCCCCGCACAGCCGCGTTGTGGAACGGTCTGTCCTCGGCGGTATTTCCAAACCAATACGACTTAGGGTCCTTCAAGAAGCGAGCCTATCATTTTCTCAAAGGCCGGCAACGCATCTGTAGTTCCTCTGGTGTTGCGGATGTCCATGGGCGTCGTTGACCACCTTGGTGTACACGCCGCTCGTTTGCCCCCTTTTACTATAAAAAAAATATATGTGATGGAAATATCGGATTTTGTTCCCTAATTTGACATTGACGTCATTTTTAAGGTATCTGAGTCTCTATCAGCCAATGATAGGACAGACCCTTAATGTCCGGCTGACACTTCGCCAGTACAGTTAGACAATTGTGACGACTAATCATAGATCGTACGGACCCACTGGTGTTACCATACACACTGTGCCAGTTGATTAACAGTCCAGTTATTAGCGTTACTACCCAACTGTGCTGGCCAAGTGTGAACAGCGCATTAGTAATTGTATTAGTCCGACTCTTAAACTGTTTCGTGGCGTCATGTTTATCGAATCGAAAATAACTTTTTAATGTTTAAACGAAAACGACGCATGAGTCAACTAGTTTCTTATTCTTGTGAAATAAATTATTAAAACAATAATAAAACGGAAGGTCGAAGTATCGTTTTTACTAAACAATTCTTTCGTTAAAAACTGGCAGCTGAAAAGTAATATTGTATCTATGTTAGAACGACCCCTGAAGTAATCCATACCATCTAAATAAATGTAAACTATCTGTTTTTGATTCTTATTAGTTTTCGTTTAAATTGTAGCAGGGGGACGAAATACGTACAAATACACGATTTTGTTAACGGCGGACGGCCGTCCGCAGTTTTCGGTTGTTTCCTTGATGTCGTTCGTTGAGTGAGTGGGAGTCGGAAGCCAGGGTTGCCACAGGCGTCCGACAATTATGTCTTGTCTATTGGTAGTTTATTATTTTATAAATTATTATTTAGTAAATTAATTATTCTTTATTTTATTTTACATTTTAAACACTATCAAAGATAAATTCTTTATTTACTGATAAAAACACACTATTTACAGAAATTGAAAAAATTGCATTTTGTTAAACATAAAATGTTATTACATCTCTTGAGTCACATTTTTCATTTCATTCAGATTTAGTTCATTTTCTTGTTAAATACATTTATTTTTCTAATGCTTTCTTGGCGGCCAGCATGAAATTTTGCTTAACCACCATCCTTATGAGTTTTAGCAAGCTGTAGCTTATGTTACCGTGATTTATCTTGATACATCATATTTTTTAACTTCTTTAACCAGCACTGAAGTCGCAGGCAAATGATGGTATGCCCTAGCTTAATAAACACTTATTGACTTTACTCTTAAAGGTTTTTTGTACAAGTTTCAACATTGGAAATAAAACGTAAAAACATTCAAATCATTTATACCTTAGTAGGGTAAACATTATTAAAATAAAGCGTTCATAGTCCACCGAGATGGTTACCTTTAACTAAACAAATTTAATAATGTTAAAAATAATCTTTACTATAGCTGACATTTACAAGAAATTGCTTTCAGGGCGATTAAGTCTATCTTGCGGTTTCTGTCTATATCCACAAGAATATACACGTGTTTCTAATTTAATAAATCTACTTATTAAATGTAAATATTTAGCTTATATTTCAATTATTAGTGGTTCAGGGTTAACTTTTCATAGAATTATACAATAGATATAAGAATTACTCTTTGTTATTAACAAGAAACTATTAAATAATAAATACTAGACCACTGATAATGGATGATAAATGTATACTAACATTATAAAGAGGAAAGATTTGTATTTTTGGATTCTTGTGTTTATTAAAATAACTCAAAAACTACTGGATCGATTTCAAAAATTCTTGAACCATTAAAAAGCTATGTTATCACTGAGTAGCATAGGCTATTTTTACTGTATTTTTTTTAAATTGTACGCTTGCTATGTCGCAACAACTACGAGTAATGTTTGATTATGTAAACCTTTTGGTTTTAATTATTTTATGTTCTAACTGTCTTTATTAATTAATTCGTATACTTGAAGAAAATGTATGATAATTCATTACATATTAATTGTATCGCATGACAGGTTTCGACATTAAAAGGCTGTCTGTGTGTCAGGAATTTGTCGCCTAATCTTTGCACATTTATGTAAGCGTAATATGTTTATATTTTTAATATAATTATAGATAAAAGAACAATGTTCCCAGTATACGGCTACGTAGATGCAGACCGAGAGCGCGGCGTACTCCGCAAACGGCAAACGGCTATGGGAGTCCGTAGCGAAAGGTTGTATTGACGCGATGTCTACATAATTCGATATTTAAGTACGGCGAAATATACCAAATAATTTATATTCTAGTGTATCGTGTAGTGGCTAATTTTAGTGTAGTTTCTGGATATCTTTCCGTTTGGTAAGTAGTTATTAATTCTTTTTTTTAGTTTATGTTGTGTTAAGGTTTGGTCCTTTTTTTTAAAACGAGTAAATATTTTTTTTTTAATTTAGAAATGTTGCTTTGAGTTCATAATCAATTGATTTAAATATGTTTATTTTTAAGATTCATTCATTTATACAAAATTTTAAATTCAAAATTCAAATTTAACATGGTTTAATTTTTAAAATTATTTTAACCTTTTTAAGTTGCTACTTTATTATTTTTTAAATTATCACAATTGTTGTAAAATTCAGTTACGGTACAGATTCAGACTTTGAGGCAATTTAAATTGATTTTTAGTCAATAGTTATATATAGTTTTTCAATGAAGCGAAATAACGGAGAATTTCATGTTTATGCTTTATTTGGAAACATGTAAATTCTATTGGTAAATAACAACAATTTTAGTCTAAACATGCGGCGACAGAAAGAGCGGATCTGAATTCGTTATCATTGTGGACATCCCGTCTGTCAACAATGAACGATTTATACATACATGTAACGATTACTTTTTTTACTTCATTAAATTCTAGCTTTCGCCCCCGACTCCGTATGTGCAGAATCAAAAATAAAACTTAGTGAGCATACTGTCTTCCAGGTTATGTTCTACATATGTGCTGTCATCGAGATCCGTTCAGCAGTTTAGGCTACAAACTCTAACAAATATCTATCCATTCAAACTTTCGCATTTATAATATTAGTAAGATGTTAATTAAGTTTCGATTACTAGATACATAATAAATACAAACATTATATTCAAAACTGTATTTTGACCAAACGATGACTAAAATTTAGTTAAAAAATGTGGTTTTGGTCTTAAAAAGTGATCTAAGAGCTCTACCTAGTCGCAGGAATGTATAATTCGATTGCAAATACAGTTATAAATTGCCGTTTCTAACTTTTTAAATATTTACGAATATTAATAATTTAACTAAGTAACTATTATAAATGTCTAATTTATAAACCAGATGTTTTCATTCAATGTTCACATGTACTTTTCGTAAGTGGTAATTCTTTTAACATGTGGGGTTGAATAAATGCTTTACATATACCCTATATCTCCCATTATCCTCATGTTTAAATCAATTTATTGATTTAAAGATTCAAGTGGGTTTTTTTTTCGATTGCTGTTAACCGAGTTATATCGTACCCTTTCCCCTATTGATAGTCGGCGCAGTATATACTAATCTTCTATACATGTCTATGACGTCTTATATACTTTAAACATATATCATCATTATCCACCTTATCCTATTCCCATAGGGTCGGCACAACAGGTTTTTGTCCTCCAAATAACTATCATACGTCATCTCAATCATCACTCCATTTTTGATCATGTCACCTTTCACGCAATCCATTTATTTTTTTCTTCTCTTTCTTTTCTTACTTTAAACATATATTTATATATAAAAATACAAAATAGAATTTCACCGAGTAGATATTATTTCACAGTAGCCTTTGTAGAGCAAACACTTCGGAGTTAATTTGTAAATTATTTAAATTGGTGTGATACCGCCCGCGGGTACCTCAACTGAGGTACACCAAACCTTTGTTTCATTTTAAATAACAATCTTCGTTTAATTCTCGGAATTTGGAGGTTTGTTTTAGTAAAAATATTTTTTACAATCTCGACTTCATCCGCGTTATGAGTTTTCGGAAAAGTAACTGAAACATTTTAGGTCCTGTAAAACTTAAAAAAGTATTTTCTTAAAACCTCTATGCAAAATTTAAAAAAGTCAAGAAACGTAAATATTAGGCAGTTATAAATATAATGTATGTGATTAAATATACCGGTTTAAGCTCTTATAAGAATATAGGGGTTCAATGGCGTGAGCGTCGTCTAGCAGTGCTCGTTCCTTGTTCGCCGAATCAAAACAAAGATTGGCTAAACAGGTGCAAATATATATGAACAACATATCCTCCATTGCCAGACAAATACAGCGAGTATCTAGATTTAATAAACTATCAAAGGCAACACGTATTATGGCTGCAGTTGAACACATAATGGAAAACATGAAAGAAAATTTGAAGAAGATGCAACTTATTGAAAATGCAATCAAAAACCGCATATGCAAAATTTTACATCTAAATAACAATAATATTAAGTAGTGTATTTCAGTCTGTTCTTTTTAAATTCTGATATTAGACTCCGTTTAAACATAAGTACAATTCGACATAGGATTCTGTCGGCTCTTACAAAGATTAACTTGTCAAGTGGTCTCGGCCATTTCTCTGGGCCGTAATAAAATCGAACGCCGGCCATAACTCTTGTGCCAGAGATAAACTTTAAAGAACTATTCATATCAGGAGTGAGGTCGATGATCTTTTACAGTTATTGTTTCGACGGTAATAAATTGGTTTATAACAGACATGAAAGAAGGAATTTAAAATTGTCTATTCGTTGCTTTGATTTTTCAACTCATATAGAAACAAATGCGTCTTTTAACTTTTACTATTTTATATTTATGTGTGCATTTTTGCATATTTAATTCTTAAATGATAGTGAAATCCGGTACATCATATTTAACTAGATATGATAACAATGTGTTGAATTAAAAAAAAATAGTAGTCTATGAGATATTCACTAATTTTTATCTGTTCCAAATTTAATTTAGATCCGTTATGGAGTGATGTAACAAACGTCCATACCGCCATCAACAAATACAGTGGTATTTGTAATGTTACGTGCTGTCCAACGCGATTTGAACTGCTTAAAATTTAAAAAAAAAACAACATGTTGCTCTGTGTACTTCCAGTCAGTGCTCTACATCTATAGGAAGTTAGAGATATATATATGCTATTAAACATCCATATATCCATGAAAACTTTGGTATTTTTAAATTAACAAAAAGTAAGATTATATGATCGAAAGTAAGACATAAGTATCGTATTAGCACAATAAGTGTACTAATAACTAGCTAGTGCTCGCGACTTTGTCCACGCAATATTAAGATGAAAAAATGACCCGAAATTTCGTCGCGCGATTTTGAGCTAAACTATTTAACTACGTCGTAGTCTTTGACTCCAAAAATCAAACAAAAAAAT
>NW_013527804.1:4532071-4552184 GCF_000836215.1 Papilio polytes
ACCCGGAACAAACGCGGCTTGCTGACAGACAGACAAAAAAATATTAAAACATTAAATGCGATTTTCTTTATCAACAACGCAAATAAATCATTTTTCCGAAATCTGGAATTTTTCTTTTGATGTTACAAACAGACATTCCAATTTTATTAGATGTATAGATATGGATAGAATATTTAATCACATGTGAATAATTATTATTTGATATTTGAAATACCCAGCTTAATCGAGAATAGCTTCGAAATTAAACAATAATAAAGCAGTAAGAGATAACGAGTTGAGGATTAAACGTAATTCCGCAGCCGCTCGTTAGAGGATTCCGCGCCTAATCTAAATATAAACTGTGCTAATTATAATTTGACAATTATACTCTGTATTTAGTGTTATATAACTCTTAAATTATACTCAAACAGAGGTATCCAGTACAGGGCTACGATTAGGGGAAAGGGAGAGATGAGACATTTTAGATTACACTTTAATAGAATACAATCTATATTTTTAAATAGTTGAAATAAAAAATGTGGTTATTTAAGGCGAATACTGGCTAGTACAGATAATGATAATGGTAAAAAGAAATAAATAGGGGGACAGATGGTGACCATAAAAAATTAGAAAACGATTCACATAAAGATGTTCCAGGCTAAAATATTCATTGTTAAGGATAATATTCGTTGAAAAATAGTCTCGTAAACCCTAGATTCACTTACGTGTTCAAATGTATTTAAATCCATCCCTTCTAGTGAGCTGTCCATTTAGTTTGACTTATCCACCGGCAAGTAAAACCTTCATATAGTTATTACTAGCTTTTGCCCGCGACTATGTCCGCGTGAAATTAAAATCAGAAGTAATCCTATGTGTTCTTCCACACTATGTTCTACATCTATGCCAAATTTCCAGATACGTTAAGCCGTTTAGACTGCAAAATCGAACAAACGTCCATCTAACTTTTAATGTTAATATTATACCTAGTAAATTGCATTGTTACCTTATTATTTAAACTTTATATTGTAACCTATAACTAACTTTTATTATAAATGTGAACTGTGCACTGCCAATATAAATAAACATTGTATGTTTAATGGCACCAAGCTGTGTTAACACCATTATGTAAAAATGTTTTCGTTGAAATAAATTAAAAAAAAACGTTCGCATTTTTGATATTAATATAATTTTATGGTACAAAACTTCTTAAATATTGGGCCATAAACTATTTTCTAATTTTTTTTTTATTGAGCTTAAAGGCAAAAAAGCGATATGATCACACATTAGGCCCAAAATCGTAGGCGGTTTGCGTAAATTAACTGTAACGCCTCCGGCTCTCTAATTGTTTTAATTAGGGTAATTTGTTTATCAAAGCACACCTTTACAATACAAACCCTTTTGTTTAATTAATCAAATTCTCTTTCGAGCTCCAAGTAAAGTTATCTGGATTTGTTGGTAATTATTAATTAATTTCTGTACGTATCTTTATTTTTTTTTAATCTATAATATTACTAGCTTTCGCCCGCGACTCCGTCTGCGTGGAAAAAAAAAACAAAACTGAGTAGCCTATGTGTTCTTCCAACCTATCCTCTACATCCATACTAAATTTCATCGAAATCCATTCAGTCGTTTAGGGTACAAACTCTAACAAACATCCATCCATCCATCTAAACTTTCGCATTTATGATATTAGTATGATAAAATTCACAGATGAATTCGATTATTTCTATATAAATATCGTGTCAGTACAGCTATGTGCAGTAGACTTTAAATAATTATTCACTAGCCTAAGGGTTAATCTTGACCTCGAAAGAGTCATTGTTACCGTTTGATATATTATCTCACAAGATGGAGTCGACAGCTAAGAGTAATTACATTATTTACTTGAGCGAACAATTTGTTAATACAGACCTTTGTGTAGGATAACGTAATCCTTTTGTTTATAGTTTACTAGCTTCTGCCCGCTACTATGTCCTCGTGGAATCTATCTATATCTATACTATTATAATAAAGCGTAAACACACACTTCTTTGTTGCCTAAGATGTCAGCAATCACAGCATATTTTTGAATAATTATTTTTTTAATAAAAAGCCCTACACTTACCTCGCGCTTTAGGCTATATATTTTCACGCCATTAAACTTAGGGGTAAATATTTTGGATAAAAACCCTAATGTGGGAAAGAGACCATAAGTTGCTGCCAACATCAAGGAAGCAACGTTACCATGGTAGGTCATCGTTATGTCATTTTGACATTTGCAATTGATAATTTGACACATGTAAACAGTAAAATAAAATTTTCGTAATTTTTTGCGGATGAAGTCGCACGGGAACAGCTCTGGTTAAAGATAAGTTAGTAGTTTATGTTCTTCTAGACCACGTTCTTTATCTTTGCCAAGTGTTAGTGAGATCTGAAGTTATATTTTGGATAAAAAACTAAAGTAATATCAACGAAAACATTACAATTTTTATTGTTCCTAAGAAGAAATATAAATGGAAGATGTTCCGTTTCAAAATCTATCAAACGCAGAAGCGCGTCTCATAAACTTTGAGTTTACTGCCAATAAATGTATGTCTCTAGGGATATTTCAAGTGAACACTTTTACCTTGCATCTTATATTACTGTTCTATATTCTTGGATTTATTTCCTCACTTCATAACCCGACTAAAATAAAAAGCAATTTCTAAATTACTAACCTAATTAAAAATATTTAATGTTACAGTCATCAAAGTATTTATTATATTCTTAACGTATTGATCAACGTTACGCGGTGTAATGTAACATGTTACATGCGACCATTAAAACAATTTTACGTAGTTTAACAAGGACACCAGCGAGCAACGAGCCGATTGATGCGAGTGTTACACATCGTAACATTACACTGCATTAGAGTGACTTCGTATATCTAATGGTGGTTTGACTAGAACACGTTCTTATACATACATAACAACATACGTGTGATTTTATGATTAGACTATTTGTTCCCGTACGGCTTCATCCGTATGAAATTATAAAAACTTTACATTATTGTTTACATTTGTCAAATTCTCAATTGCAAATGTCAAAATACTAACTATCTTACTATGGCAAATTTACTTCCTTGATGTTGGCAGCAACTTATGGTCTCTTTCCCACATTAGGGTTTTTATCCAAAATATTTACCGCTTAAGTTTAATTGCGTGAAAATATATAGCCTAAAGCGTGATGTAAGTGTAGTGTTTTTTATTAAAAAAAGATTTATTCGAAAATATGCTGTAATTGCCGACATCTTAGGCAACAAAGAAGTGTGTGTTTACTCTTTATTATAATAGTATAGTATAGAAGTATAGATAATCGTTTGGTATCTTACAGTCTTAATGATAGATAACATTTCTGCTTATCCCAGTTAACTCTAAGAGCTTTTTTTAACACTGATCGTAAATCTATCATCGAAGCATAATATACTAGTAGTTACTATTCTTATCTTATGAGTGAACGTCGACCTTGCTTGAAGATAAAATACTGATTTATTATCCTTTGAATACTACTCATGTATTTTAGTTGGAGTTTACGTAAACTAAAATTGAACAAAGTTTGTTTTGAACATTATTTTAAATGCTGAGTCTGTTTGGTATGTTATTACGTCTACATCACTGTTTCTTTACAAATCACATCGCATAAGAGGAGAGTCCTTCAATGTACATTTTCTTAGTATTATATAGAAAAGTATTAGTAATACTCGGTTTACCTCGCGAGTCCGTCTACGTGGAATTAAAAAAACAAAAGCAAGTAGCGTATGTGTTCTTTCAGACTAACCTCTACGTCTGTGGTAAATTTTATTGAGATCTGTTCAGCCGTTTAGTCTACAAACTCCAACAAACATCCATCTAAACTTTCGCTTTTAAAATATTAGTAAAAAGTAAGATAAATTATCGATGAATCTTTAAAGACTCCGTTAATATATAATTCTATTAAAACTTAAATGAGATAAGCGTTAAGCTGGCAATTACATAGACTATAACTGTTAACTAAGTAAGAAAGGATTAAATGGGGTTAACAGGGACGGTTCTATGTGACAAGGGTGGCATCTATAAATAAAACGGGTCCGCTAACTTCGAATAAAATGTAAAACTTCGTTTCAGTTATTTATGGTATGGCTTAACAATTTCTATAAACAATCTTCTCGAGTTTTAGGTTTTTTGTTTAGTTTTTTTTCTCGTAGACAATCGCAGATTAAATTCACCTATTTTAAGCCATGGCTGCTTCACAGGATTTTACCACAGAACTGATCATATACTTCGTATTTTTATGATTAAATGCTCGATCAGTATTAATTAATGTAAACCAAAGCAGAATACATCTGCCAGGGCTTATTCATCTCAAGTAGGGTCGGCACACAAGGTTTAATAATCCTTAAGATTTGACGTCATTATTTTCAGCCACCCTGTCGACAACCCTACTTGGGAAAATAAGCAAAATTAACCTAAGCTTTATGTTCCATTGCTTAACCTAGAAAATAACCTAGTTCGTCTATATTTGACGTTGGAGTTGTGTAAACAGTTGTATGTCCGCAAACACGGTCCCAGCCAAATGTTCTCGAAGGCTGACGTCTAGTGTAAATATAGACATCCTAACAATATGCATGTTGACGCAGCACTTGGATATATTTAAGGTTTGTTACACTTAGTCATAATTTAATACCACACAATGCGCAACATGAACAGATAGGACCGGTTTCCCATCTTCATTTACCCATTCATTAGTTTTTGGCTCGATAATTTTATGAAATGTTTACGAGCTACGAATCACTAGGTAACAACTCAACATTAGTGAAATTCAAAATGAAATATTTGCAGCTAAAATAACAATTGTCTTTATCTAACTTGTTTACAATGAATAGAGAAAGAAAGAGAAAGAGGTTTTCAAGTTCCATGAAAATTTTATCACCAAGACTCTAAGGTTGTAGTTAATACAATTTATCCGAACGGTTCTCTGGTCACGTACAAATTACTTTTGTCTGGGAGCGGACTTGACAAATTCTGAAGCTTCTACTTGACCTCAGTAACCTTTAGGAAATAGATTTTCAAATATTTATACTGTCTTCTTTCAATGTTAAAGTTGGTAGGAATGGTAACATTTCGAATTTCACTGTTATTAACAATAGTCTATTAGTGTTATTTCGTAAAGGTTACCTTACCTAACGTTACTGTCTCTTTGCTACTTATAATAAGATTATAGCTATTTATTTGATGACAACCAACGATGTAATTTTCTACATGAAATTAATATCATCAAACATAATTAAATTATGAATTAAGATATATCTGTCTGTCACAGGCCTTTTCAATTAGTGCTACTGCGGTTTCACCCTTTAATCTTACTAATGTTATAAAACCGAATGTTTGGATGAATGTTTACTAGAATTTGGCATAGATATAGAGGATAGTCAGGAAGAACACATGGGCTATTTACTTTAATTTTTCTTTATTCCACTTAGACGGAGTCGCAGGCGAAAGCTTCAATAAGTGCACTAAACTTTGACAATATCATTAACATTTTACGTGACTTGCTTAATCCCTGATTTACGTTAGTACAGTTGGACAGTTACGCTGGACTGGCATGAATGGCTTTGGTTGTCTGTAGCCAGTTATTATCCCAGTTAAATGTTTCCGCTGATTTTGAACGTTAGCGCGAACAATAAATATGTTCCCGTTGCGGCCAGTATTAACATACACAAATTCGAACCATTTAAAAGATCTTTACTATTATAATAAAGCGTAAACGCACATTTCTTTGTTGCCTAAGATGTCAGCAATTACAGCATATTTTTGAATAATTCTTTTTTTAATAAAAAGCCCTACACTTACGTGAAGCTTTAGGCTATATATTTTCACGCCATTAAACTTAAGGGGTAAATATTTTGGATAAAAACCCTGATGTGGGAAAGAGACCATAAGTTGCTGCCAACATTAAGGAAACAAGATTCCCATAATAAGGTAATTGGTATTTTGACATTTGCAATTTGTAATTTCATGCGGATGAAGCCGCACGGGAATAACTAGTAAATAAATAAATACCATTTAACAATTGCTGCTAAAGTTGAGAAATGAATGAGGATGGTCGATGTTTGGTAAAACAAGAAACCCAAGTCTATAAAACATCAGCTGTTCCGAGGTCGGGAGCGCTCGTAAACAAGTCCTTTGGGATATAAATATTGATATTACCGTTCCATTTCCACGAGGGCGGAATAAATTTATGAAACAAGATATAAGAATAACTATATTTTGACGAAAAGCAATATGTACTATCAGGGATGGTAATTGGATTTCTGATACGTGCCTTTTACCATCTGTCCTGGTGTTACACCAAAAACAAATAATATGACGTTATAAAATGAACATTGTTTTAGCACGGGGATACATATGCCAGAAGCCGGCACACACTTTCCAGATATATGTTGGTATACCGTCATTGGCGTGCAAGTTTCTAGCACGATATTTGATTTTGTGATAGCTAAGAGCATGTAACTTTCGGGAGGTCGAGAGAAGTACGAATGTTGACACTGACATCCGTTTAGTAGGACCTTGCGAAGGTTTTAATAGCATGATTATTTCCTGCTTAGCAACAAAAGTTTATGACAATAATCGAACGATATTTCTATCTTCAAAACTTTGAACTCGTGGACAATTTGAAGCTTTTAGAGTGTATATCACAATATGTTTTAGGCCCATTTAGTTGTTAGCTATGACACTCAGGAAAAAACAAGGAATCAAATGATACCTCACTTGTCTAAGTCCATATGGTCCCTTACAAAAAAAAAATAAAGACAATAAATATTTATCTCCTACTGGCTTTCCCCCACGACTTCGTGCGGGTTGTATTAAAAAAAAAACAAAACCAGATGGCCTATGTGCCCTTCCAGAATATTCTCTACATCTATGCCAAATTTAATTGAGATCCGTTCAGCAGTTTAGGCTACAAACTCTAACAAACATCCATCCATCCGTCTACACTTCCACACTTATAATATTAGTATGAAGTATGACGTCAGTAGAGAATAAAGTAAGGTTTAAAATTAACATTCTGTACATAGACAAATCCTACAACTATTAGTTCTAAGTAAGGCTAAGTTATAAGATCCAAGACAAGAAAGAGCAATTCGTACACTGAAGCACGTCGTTTGCTCCGTCAGCGTGGAACAATTACAGGCCTCGTTTGTTTCTTGATAATTAACTGAACTCCCTCTAAACATTACCCACACTCCGAGCTTAATTACACTTAAGTAAATGTTAATTTACCTAAGTAAACAAAGTTAGCGGTAACTAACACTAAAGCAGAGTTGGAAAGAATTTTTTTTAAAGAAGTGCTAAAGCGAAAAGCATACCTTTTCTTCATCCGCATAAAATTATGAAATTTTTATTATTTACATGTGTCAAATTATCAATTGCAAATGTCAAAATGACATGACATGATGACAAACCATGGCAACCTTGATTCCTTGATGTTGGCAGCAACTTATGGTCTCTTTCCCAACATTAGAGTTTTTATTCAAAATATTTACCCCCTAAGTTTAATGGTGTGAAAATATATAGCCTAAAGGGTGACATAAGTGTAGGGCTTTTTTATTAAAAAAAAGTATTATTCAAAAATATGCTGTAATTGCTGACATCTTAGGCAACAAAGAAGTGTGTGTTTACGCTTTATTATAATAGTATAGACATAGATTAAAATCGTCTTTGGTCGATTTTGATCAGCCTCGTTTCATCATACTTTTAGATTGTATTTTAACGGATACGTTTACAGCGAGTGGGTGTTGATAAATGGCTATTTATTGAATGTGATTATTCAATAATTTCCTAAAATTTTAAATCTTATCTCAATTGAAGTTATACAAATAAAATTAATTTTATTTCAAAGCTTAAGGTTAAATGTCAAATTTGGCGAGATAACTAAGTAATCATATACTGAATAAATGATAAATTACGTAACAAAGCAGTGAATCATTTCATGCTAAATATAAATATAAGGCTGTTTTTAGTAGTGGTATATCTCTCTTTCTAATAACAATGACGAACTTGACGGGGGACGTCCTTGCCTTCCTATTCCCAGAATAAGGCTTTAATTTTATTTATTGACAAGTATTTTGCGCCAACATATAGCATTTTTCTTTAAATTCTCTTTAAAAACTAGATTTAAAATTTAACCGCGCCGACCGTCGCCCTGCAATTTCCCTGCGGTCTGAAAATGAATTTAAAATGTTACAACGTCTAATAAATTTCTAGATTTTTTTGCTAGTGTTACATAAATTATTTCTACAACATTTAAAACATACTAATAGTTTTAAGAAGTTACATTTTCGATATTGCATTTAGTTTATAAAAATGGATATTAACAAGACAATCACACTTACACACACACGCACACACATAGTCACTCATATACGCACCAGCACACATGAGAGACGGTTAACAAGTATTTCATATTTCTTTAATATTTATTTATAGTTATTAATTAACAATAAGTTTAAGTTTTTCTTTTTGTTATATGACTTCTTTTTGTTGTTAAATGTACCTGAAAGGGAAAGCATTGGCTTCTTAAGCACAGGATTTCCTAATTAAGGAGCCAAAGCGATGTTGATCCTGTAAATAATGATTATTCAATATAGAATCTTTACTATCAATAATGTACATTTTAATCAGAAAGGTCTAAAACGTTGTCTTAACCTTACTCTACTAAAAAAACTATTTTTTTTAATATAAATTAATATTTTCAATGCCAGTTTGTCTTTTAATTGTTGGTTCATAATTTTACTATAATATCGCAAAGATTTGGATGGTTAAGTAGATATTTTTCGTACGCAATTGTAATTGCTGTAAAAATCAGGATGTAATTTGTACGAGTGATACATACGAACTGTAATCTTTGCAATGTCAATGAAACGGCGGTTGGTATTAGACTGATTAAGCACTAGCTTTCGCCCGCGACTTCGTCCACGTGTAATTAAAAAACAAAAGTGAGTAGTCTATGTGTTCTTCCATACTATCCTCTACGTCTATGTCAAATATCGTCAAGATGCGTTCAGCCGTTTAGGCTATAAACTCTACTAAAAATCCGTCCATCTAAACTTTCGCATTTATAATATTAGTAAAATAAGCGGACTGTGTACATTTTGTATAAAGTAGAACTAGAAAATAGCCATGCACTACACTAGAAGCCGATAGCGGTAACTAGTTTTACATAATTATAGTGAAAAACGTGTGATAATATTACACTTATTTTCATAATACTCTTGCAGTTACATTATCTTAAGTTGTAGTAGAAACTTTCCTGCATAATCGTTTTCAGTTTTCCATATAATTTATGGGCAGTTTAAATTTGCATTGCCTTAATAAAATACATAAAATACGACAGCGCCGCTGCACGTAGTCTCGTTTGTAATGTGCCTCCGGAGACTCTTAAACTAAAATCATGGATTTTACGATCTAAGACCGGTAGCTGCATACGTACAGTCGGAAAAGCTGGCAGTGAAACGTAAAAGCTACAGTCGCTTGAATGTTTGTACACTTTAAGTAGACGACCCTAAAAAATTACTAATAGGACTCAGCTTTTAAAAGAGTTTTACTTTTAAAGGAGTTTGTTTTATTGCAAGAAACAAGACAATATTTCTAAAAGTGGATCACCGAGGATTTTCTCAACTGTACCTTAGTAATTTCTCGATCTGAATATTGTGGAATTAACGTGTCAGAAGCCTAAATACTAAAGGTATAGACAGACTGTGTAAGATTCTGTATTCAAATTCATTTAAGTTTAATTTGATTTAAATTTTTTAGTAGAATATTTGTTTTAAACTTTTAATGTTAGTAGAAAATGACAACCAGATGGTAGAATATTTTAATTTTTTACTACACAATTAAACTAAAAGTGTTTAGCGGGTTTAAAGTATAGAAATTAGAATTAAATTAGAAGACTAAGAAAGCAATTCTCAAAATCTATTTGATTATATGAAAATATCGTCATACACTTATACGTTAAACCTCAAAACATCGGTTTCTAGAATGGCCGCCGACGCTCGTAAACTACCCTCGGAAGACATAAATATTACCATTACACTTTCATTTCGACATGGGGCAAAATAGATTTCTGAAAAGGGTCAGTACGAAAAACCGTTTCTTACAGACAAACATAACTTATAACTGTATAAAAAATATTATTACTTCAACAACTTACGTAACCTATATTCCTTGGCCAGAAGTATACTGAGAGATTAGATTACTTTATTATTAGGCATTACACGCTCTCCTTTAGAAATACATATTAAAAAAAGGCTGTAAAAAGTCTTCATCATAAAATTCCATTTTACACAAAATCTGTTGTAATTAACACAGCATTTTACAACAATTTAATTTCTCCAAAAGGAAAGTAACATTTTTTTTATCTTCTATTTGTATTTACGTGTTGGGGAACTGCACTCAGTAGCCACAAGCTGGTGTGTGGGTTCTAAATGATGCAAGTAACTGGGTCAACGCAGTGTATTGTGAACCAACTCGACCTGAAAGATTCCCACGTGCTACACTTCAAATGAAAAACAGTATTTTCTGTATGAATTAGAATTTAATTAAAAAAGAAAAAAAATCCTATTAAAATTTGCGGCTAAATTTTATTTTGCTGCCAGATTCAATGCGTTTTCTTGAAAGGAATACGGAATAAGGTTTTCTTACAATACACGCCGGGATTCACACATGCATACGTATTTCCAGCGTTGTTTTGTTCGTTTGATAGTATTTCTAATCTGATATTAACTTTATAACTCGCTGGCCAGTATTCTATGGACATTGGATAAAAATAAAAAAGCACAAATTTGACTAAATTATGCACAACTGTTATGTTATTGTTGATTGTTTGACCAATTTATCTGTTTAGTTGCACAACTAAAATTCGAGAAGTGTGCGCACCTCCATAACCATCATAAGAATCAAACCGCGATTAAACAGTTCTGCGATAGTTTTGGAAGGTGAGCGCGCGCTCTAATAGCACTATATCTTAGTATGAATGTTTGTATGAACCATATGCATTTTGCATGTAAAGTTACATGAGCGTTTTGTAATCTAACAATATTTGTAACATTGTTTACACTAACATGTAATTCTAGTTGCGTATCATCAATGGATGCGTGGGCGATGACCTCCAAACTATGACTCACTTTGCATTCTTGTTTTCAATATTAGGTACATCGTAAACGTTATATTTTAATAATAGATTATTTGTTCTACTTATTTGTTTTATTACTTGAATTTTGAATGTGAATTTAGAGATATAGTTAACTATATCGGTAAAAGTGATGGATGGATTGCTTAACAAATAAATTAAAAGATGTAAAATTTAAAGGAAATTTCTACTGATCGTACATATATTAGTGTGAAGACAAGGAGATGACTTGCTAGTCAATATTAAATTAACTTTCTGTTATCCGGATTTACCTACATTTTTTTTACTAGTTTAGTATTTTTCACCAATGATCAATGAACTTCGAAAGATCATACTTTAAGAATAAGTATTGTAATATTTCTGTACTATAACAGGAATAAATAGTTATATTAAAGTCATTATATACTACTATTAAGTATATAAAAACGAACCTTCCCCTTGCGTCATCCGCATAAAATTAAGAAAATTTTATTTTACTGTTTACGCAAATTATCGCAATTGTAAATGTCGAAACGACATGACATAGTGACAAACCATGTCAACCTTGCTTCCTTAATGTTGGCAGCTTGTAGTTTATGGTCCCTTTTCCACATGAAGGGTTTTTTTAATTTATTCATCCCCCAAGTTTAATAGCGTAAAAATATACAGCCTAAAGCATGTAAGTGTAGGGCTTGTTATTAAAGAAAGAATTATTCAAAAATATGCTGTGATTGCTGACATCTTAGGCAACAAAGAAGTGTGTGTTTACGCTTTATTATATCAGTAAAGAAGTATAGATTGAAAACAAACAATTACTCCGTTATTAAGTCACGCTTATACTGAAATTCTCTTTACTTATGTTTTGTTTGTTAGAATAACTTCGCTTTCTATATCACATATCGTACGTTTTTTGCTTCCAATCTGCTTTTAATTTCCTGTGTTTAATGAAATACCAAATGAACGATCAAAGGATCGTTCGTAATTAAACAGGCCCGGAATTAATTATTAGGATTCATTACACGGTACGAATTCTACATTTTCTATACATAAAGCGTATTGTTTTAAATTAAATCACACATGAATTTTGATTAAAGATAAATAAAATCCGATTCTATGTTTAAAAGAATATTGGAAATTGTAAAAAAAAAAATAGTTTTGAACTTTGTTACTTGTACAAACGTTCCTCGCTTTGTTTATTTATTTATTTATTTATAAGGTACACCAATTACATGTTTAAAATTCAGAACCAAATTAAATATATTATAGTTAAAGAAAAACAAAAAAGCAGAAGAACACACACATGACAGGTGTACACATCTATACTATTATAATAAAGCGTAAACACACGCTTCTTTGTTGCCTAAAATGTCAGCAATTACAGCATATTTTTGAATAAAAATCCCTACACTTACGTCACGCTAGGCTATATACATATTTTCACGCCATTAAACTTAGGGGTAAATATTTTGAATAAAAACCCTAATGTTGGAAAGAGATCATAACTTGCTGCCAACATCAAGGAAGCAAGGTTGTCATCATGTCATGTCATTTTGACATTTGTAATTGATAATTTGACAAATGTAAACCATAAAATAAAATTTTCATAATTTCATGCGTATGAAGCAGCACAGGAACATCTAGTCACTTATAAAATGTTTTGATAGAACATGCTTTATTTTAAGTTACCATATCATTTGTTATATGTTAGGTATGTTCATCGGTGCACGGTTAAGTTAGCGATTAAGTTAGACGTAGGAAGCTGCAATCGACGCGAGGCTGTGTCGATGCATAATTTAAGCTGCACCGCTTCAATATAGCCTTATTTGCATGTCCCAGATTCAGGCCCCGACCTAGTGATTTATATTAACTTTAATTTACTCTGTACCTTTATTTGGCGCTCAGTCAAAATAAAAAGTTTACGTTGAAGCACTGAAGTTAAATAATTTATACCAACCGTATTTTAGGTTATTTCTTTAACGTAAATTAGAGTAAAACATTTTTGAGAGCAATAAATATTTTTCTTACTTCATGCTGAACAAGCTTACGCCTGTAACTCCGTCCGTGTGGAATTAACAAAACAAAAGTAGTCTATGTGTTTTTCGAGTTTATGCTCTACATCTATGCCCAATTTCATCAAGATTCGCTTTGCCGTTTACGTGGCATACTCTAACAAACATCCATCTATCTAAACTATCGTATTTATAACATAAGTAAGCTGGTTTGGAAGATTGCAAAGGTTAATTTCAATCGTGTCTTTAAACTTGGTCCTATTTCATTTATTTCATTGTTTTGCTTATCGAATTCGTAGCTTTGAATGTGTTCAAAGATACAATTAAAAACTAAGCTACGCGACAAAAAGCTACCAATAAACCACAATTAAATCTCTATCAGCGTTGAACGCACTAAGTATTGAACAGAATGGAAGAAAGGGAATTGCACCGTAAGCTTTACGTAATTAGGTTTACATTCATATGCAGGGGGTTCGGTGAAATGGTAATTACATTAACTCGTTAATTATTCGTCCGATCCCGACGGCATTTCAATGACTTCTGCGCACACATTAATCTGTTGGACATAATGAAGCTCACTTTGATTAACGTTCGTTTAATATTTCTTTCTATCTCTTTCTTATCAGTGATAAATTAAATTTATCTATCTTTTTCTCACACATAAAATAATGGCATCGTAGATTTGTTTTAGGCAAATCTTGTATTGTGTCGAACTTGTGCGATATCATCTCGTAACCCTAACCGCTACGAGATTATAGCATTGACTTAATAAATGACATGTGTAAATAATAGGTTACTTTCAGAATAGCCCTCAATTACAACTACTAGAACACTGAACATGAATTTATCCAAGCTTCACTTACTCTTATTAAAACATGTAAATGAAAAAACAATATCCAGTGAAAGCATTAAAAATATGAATTTTCTGTTTAAGTCGTATGTAATGCGTAGTGAAAAAGAAACGTTTTCCAATAACTACAGATAGCACTAAAAATAGTACTTCTAAGAAATAAGAAAAATACAAAAGAAATATACAGTATGTTCAACTGACAATCCGAATGTCTATCGGAAATTACCAAGCACTATACTGATTGGTCAAAGGTGTTTCCTGTTCTAAAGGGGCTATTTGCAGTGTCTAGACGTATCGAGACGTACAGCTTTTCTCACAATATCATAACCAGTTTCTACACATTGTGATATCGTGGATTTAGGAAAATGTTGTAAAATGATTTGCATTGCTATCTATACTAATATTATAAAGAGGAAACTCTCACTGAGTGGCATTTTTCTTTAATAATATAAGGTGGCAAACGAGCAAGCGGCCACCTGAATCCACCGAAATAAAAAGCGACCGCTGCCCATAAACATCCACAATTGCAGATGCGTTGCCTACCTTTATTTGGCGGAGGAGGAGACGCACATAAAGAGGACTTTTCCTCTTCCTATGCGTTTCCTCCGTCAAATCCACTTTTCCTTCCCATCATATCCTCTTAGAAAAGGGTGGAAAGGGAAAGGGACTAAAATTAGGCCTCCAGCACGACACTCATCAGACGAAACGCGGAATTGCTTCCGCTTCATGCCTGTTTTCTGTGTGGTCGTAGTATTACACCAGGCGAGCCGGCCAATTCGTGCGAAGATGTTAAAGCGGGCGCTACCACTGTTAATGGACAAGAGTCAATTTATTTACTACTTTTTTTATTCCGTGCGGACAATGCGAGCAACAGCTACTTGTAGTATTTGATATGATTAGTATAAACGTATAGTTTACTTTTACTTTAAATTATGGAATTATTTCTTAACTTCATTAATTCAGGGGTTTGCTTTTTGATTAATTCATAAAAATGGTACGCTTCTAAACCTTTTCAGAGCAATGGATTCAATGGAAGCCACAACGTTGGATAGAATCCATTAAGGGATTTGAAACCGGAAAGAGCCTAATGGATATCGCTGACGTAACTAAAATAAATTTAAATTCCCATACCAATATTGTCTTTAAACGAACATTATCTCTCTTATTTATTAGTCTTCTTAAAGTCCTTTACCTAAGCAAAACTATTTCATACATATGAAATATAAATACCAAATGTAAAGCCCTCTGTATAAAATAACGTGAACCTTATAAAAGTTGTTACGGGGTAGGCTGAAAACCACTACGGCCTTGACAAGCTGGAGGCAGTATCGGCTCAGCTTCTTCCTTTATGCAACTTTGTTTTGTTTTTTGGTTAATACTTTTCTAAAGCTTTGTTACAAAAATTCTTAGTTTCTCGATATCGAGAGCAAAAGCAAATATTACAATAACAAAACAATTCCAATAAAAAAGTTAGAAAAAAAATAGAAACTTATCATTGTTATTTTGTTTTTTCCACGTCGAAGTGCGAAATGATTTTGCCGTTCTCGTAGTCCGCACTTCCAACTTGTTAACACTTTCCAAGTACGTACAAAGTAGCGGAAAAACTTAACCATTGAGACTTTTCTTCGGGTTTCGCTTTACTTTACCCTACCGGATATCCGGTATACCTACGAGTATGTGCTTTGTATAAAAGCTTATAGCTTTGTGATATTAAAGTTAGTTAATTTTATACATTATAATGAAAACAGGCATTATAATGGTTTCTTTTTTTTTTGTTGTCGTAAGGATCTTTCAAATATGATTCGTAATAGAATTGTAATAATAAAGTTACTTATTAAAGTAGCTTTTAAAAAGTATTAAATTCATTTTCACTAAAAAGAACGTGTTTAAATCTTAATTTTTTCGAAAGATGTGTAAATTATTATACTATTTTATTTTTGTATATCATCTACGTCTTGAATGCTCATTGAAGGATTTACTTATTGTAGATTTACGACAAGTCTTTACTAACCAACCATTTAAATATTGATTCAACTTTGTTTAGTAAACCTGATAAAGGAATTTAACCTCTCTTACATGTACATTAAAGTTGTTTATTGAGCTCCCGAAAATTTCACTTAACATAAAGGGTGTCCAGAAAATATTACTAAACTACGACCTACGCTGAAAATGTCGACGAAGTTTTTGAAAGTAATATAAAATTTCTTATAAAGTTATCGACGTCTCTCTCAAGTGGTCATCACTTCGAAACTCGTTGTTAGAAATTTATTTTCATCTTTAGAATTTCCAACGCTGAGTATAAAAATTCCAATTTCCCAACGGTATATATGGAATGTCGTAGAACTTTTAAGATAACAATGTTATTAAAACAATTTGACAAAAGTCATTTAATCTATACTCTTATAATAAAGCGTAAACACACACTTCTTTGTTGCCTAAGATATCAGCAATTATAGCATCTTTTTGAATAATTCTTTTTTTAATAAAAAGTCCTACACTTACATCATGCTTTAGGCTATATATTTCCACGCCATTAAACATAGGGGGATAATATTTTGGATACAAACCCTAATGTGGGAAAGAGACCATCAGTTGCTGCCAACATCAAGAAAGCAAAATTGCCATACTAAGGTATGGCATTTTGACATTTGCAATTGATTATTTGATCTGTTAAACAATAAAATAACATTTTCATAAGCTTATGCGGATGAAGTCGTAGGGGAACAGCTAGTAAGTAATATAAAAGGTAAAAGAAGTAGATTAAAGATTTTTGGACAAACTTTTATATACGTGGAAGTAGAATTTTATTCATTGATATTAAAGTTATTACTGTAATAACTATTTCATAAATAAATTTATTAAATAATTTTGTAAAAAAAATCTAAATTATCCCACAAAATCTAACAAAAGATTACTACCGGACATTTCCAAAAATTGGTTTCCATTTATTCAAAACAAATGTGGAAGCATACAAAAAATTTTCCAATATCACGTGCACTGCACTAACGAACTAAAAGAGACCAACACCCGATGAAAATGGAACAAAGCTTTCGAAATGATTTTCCTTTCGAAACAAAACTGCCGCAGCCTAAGCCTAACACCGCCATTGGGTAGAGTAATATCCGAAATTGTAACAAATACAATTACCATATGACGTTAAAATTTTAATGCAATTTGTTTACACATAGCCTTATCATTTAAGGCGCTGTTAAATTTAAATGTCCTTTCAGTAATCGGAAGAGATGTAAAATTCTGTAGGGAAAGAAAACAACTAAGCTTTAACTAAATTAAATTATATCTCCATTTCTAGAAGAGTCATGATGATGATGATGATGATTTCTAGAAGAGTCATAGGAATTAATGCCTAATTACAAAAACTACTTGTATTTTTTGTAAAATTTACAAATAATATTTATTTCCATCCAACTATTATACTTGTTAATTGTCTTAGAAAGTGCTCTTTAATTTAATCAAGAAGTCTTCAATCAATTTTAATAATTAATTTACAAGCTAATCTCATAGCCTATAACTTAATTACATCTACTAACTCCAAAGCCTGTTATGTTTTAATTAAAAAAAACATAGCAACTATTTTCAATAGAGCATTTTGATTTACTAATAATTAAACCAAATAACATTCTCTCACTTACAAATGAAACTTACAAAAAGAATAACAGCATTTCAAATATTACAAATGTAGCATATTTCATTATTAGTTTCAAGAGTCTGAAAGGTTATATTAGATGTCCTCGTAAATCCTTCAGCGCCATCTTGTTTGCAAGTTAGAAAGCTCTCAGACTTCTTATGAATTTTTCCTACAACGATCCTTGGAATTTTCATCTTGTCAGCAATAAAGTCACGACTGCCAGAGATCTGATGAAAAATTTAAAAATGTAACAAAATGTTTCTTTGCCTTTTTTAAGTTAACCTCTTAAAAGTTACGTAACTGTTAGGAATGTTTGGTGTTTATATTAATTCTAGATATGTTTGCTGGCTTCGGCTTTTTTAGGTTAACATGAATTTTAGAAACCTTAGTATATTACTATTTTTAACTTGTATGGCGATTTAATTTAATAGAAAGATTTGTATTTTTAAATGTATTGAAACAACTCAAAAACTACTTTGTTGATTTCACCATTAAAAAGCTACGTTATCAGTGAGTAACATAGACTGTATTTTCTTTTTATTTTTATTCCACGTGAGCGAAGTCGCGAGCAACAGCTAGTATATTATAAAGAGGAAAGATTTGTATTTTTGTATTTTGTATGTATTAAACTCAAAAACTACTAGGCGGATTTTAAAAATTCTTTCATCATTAAAAACCTACGTTATCAGTGAGAAACATAGACTGCGTTTTTTATTTTTTAATTTCACGATGACAAAGTAGCGAGCAAGAGCTAGTGTAATATAAGTAATAGAGTTTAAAAGATAGGTATGGTATTTACATTAGCTGAAAATTAACACGGTAAAACAAACTCTATAAAAACGTGAAGTTACGTTTTTATACTAATTATATGTCGATGTAAAAAAACATAGCGGCGAACTAAGTGTGAACTAAAGTAAAACAGCACTCGACCTATTAAACCGAACAAAGCTTTTGAAGCCGAGCTTCACAACTGTTGGTAAACCACGGGAGCGAATCACGAATGATTCAGCTCCTGAAAACTCAGATACCTTAATTATAATCTAATAAAAATTAGTAGTAAAAAAAGTCAAGAACAACATCTAATTTGTCAAAATTGTTTCAGTAATGGCCGCTTCGACCACTCAATAGTATGTATGTCTATAGTATGCCGTAAACTTTATGACAGTAAAAATCTTTTTGTATTGAAGAAGAAATCTTCCAAAGAAACCGGCCTTTTGAAGGAAAGACAGGGTCATGTAGGATTTGATCGAAAACCTACACAGTAGCCAACCTTAAGTGTAATAAAATAAGGTTCATTGTCCAAGGAAGGCACTGGAACAAGGCAATAAAAAGCCTATAGATCATTTTAATTGTCTTAAATAGATATTGATTGCCATTATAATTTGATATTAAAAGCAAGACGAATTACAAAATCAATTTCAACAGACTAAATAATTTGAATAACTAAAAACGTTCAGATCAGCAGTACACCATCTGAAATATATCTATCAACAGGACACTATGTAAGCAAATGCATAATTTAAACTGCACAATTCATGTGGCGACCTATTTGTGCGACCCAATTGCGAGAGAATCCAGCGCTTCAATTGTTTTATCTCCAGTTAATGCGGTTCTGTAAATAGTTGAATACAACAAATTGATATAAACCGCTTCGTGCAATTGAACCATTACATTTCATTCACTTAAAATTGAACCCTGTATTCTAAGAAAGAAAGGAGAGGTTTCAGATATGACGGCTGATAGAGATGCACATACTGTGCCGACTCTCCATAAGGGATAAGGACATGATGATGATTCTATCTCTAACTTTGCCTATCCAAGATATTTTTTAAATAATCGTGTTAAGTTTCTGTAACCAAACTGTATTTGAAATTAAAGATTGATTTTTTTTCAATCTGACAAAGATTATCTATACTAATATTATAAAGAGGAAAGATTTGTATTTTTGTATGTATTCGATTCACGTAAAAACTACTGGGCCGATTTTGAAAATACTTTCACCATTAGATAAATAGTTTATCTCTGAGTAACATAGGCTACATTTTTTTTATTATTTTTAATTTCATGCGGAAGTCGCGAGCAATAGTAGTAAATATTGATACAAATTAATGTTAGATACTGGTAAAATGCTTAGAAATTTCTTCTGCATTTTACGCAAATGAAGTCACGGAAAACGTATACGTAATTCCGTGAACGAAACGAGATGTTTGTAATTTTCATAATAACTCCATTCATCTGAATTATGTTTATTTAAATATCATTCATATGTAGCCGGCTGTATCTCATTTTACCTTGTGTAATATTTCATTTGTTATTGCAACATCTTCACACTTTAAATAACCTTTTTTTTTATATCATAAAGTGGCAAACGAGCAAGCGGCCACCTGAATCCGCCAAAATGGCGAAGCGACCGCTGCCCATAGACATCCGCAATTGCAAATGCGTTGCCGACCCTTATCCGACGGA
>NW_013527804.1:4552733-4597650 GCF_000836215.1 Papilio polytes
GGATATAAGAGATAAAAATATAGTAATTAATTAAATACTTATGTTAAGGAGGGGCGTAGTTCTTTGAATAAACAATCGCACAACAGTTGTGTGATTGTCGATTGTTTCGCAGACAATTTAACTGTTTATTTGAACAAGTAAAAACAGTTGTGCGATAGTTTAGTTTCAGGTGTGCGCAATCTCTTAATTTGTGCATACCATACTTGGACTAAATGGCCATGAATTTTAGATAGCTAACAATTTATTTTTTTAAACCTAAATGGATATTAAAGTTTTTTCAACTTGACTCAAAATAATAAGTGATTTTTATATTCCTAGCCGAGATACATTTACATTTCATTTTTTAAATATTAACGTAAGTTATAGTACATCTTAATTTTTTAACACATTCAAAAAACAACGTATAAATCTGTTTAAAATAGAATGACATAAGACAATATGATGTCGTTAATCGTTGAGTTTTGAAATCCCGATCGTGTGACGTCATACATTAAAGTTACAAGTTACCATCTGCCTACGAAGGCCACAAGGGCGTGTAAATAAACAGAACAAACATAACTTAGTGTACGTAACCTTAATAAACGAAACGATCAATTAAACTAGTTGAATTCACATTTAGCATTACTTTAACTAAGTAATGACTGTAAATACAGATGTATTTTTTATGTAAATGTATTTTAAGTATGATCCTGTAAAGAACATTAGCGTCATATCTGCAGCGATCATGTTGAAGTCAGTCAAAAATATTTTCATCACACTCATTATTTTAAAACAAAACAGAGACAACAATAAATATTCAAAAATGGTTAAATTCGCCCGCAACTTCGTCCGCGTTTAGAAATAACACAAGTGAGTAGCCTATAAGCTCTTCCAGACTATCCTCTACATCTATTTCAATTTTCATCGAGATCCGTTCCGCAGTTTAGGCTACAAACTCTAACAAACATCCATCCATCTAAACTTTCTCATTTATAAAATTAGTATGATAGTATAATTCATATCGTATTATATATCATGAGGCTCAAACTCCTCACAATACTGCCTAGAAGTTTAAACAAGACAATTCGGTTTACTAACTGCAAGCATCGTATCGTTATATTTTTCTCAAACGTAGCGGACAGACAAGAATGTATTTAGCGTGAACTAAATCCGAGATAAAGCGTTACCAGTGGCATTGTGAGTCAGAGTCGACACTGGCGAAAACATAAAACAACTCCGACGAGACGTTAAATTGGGACAAAGCTCTATGTTGTTGGAGCAGTAATGTGGAGATACCGCAAGATTACGTGTTTGGTTAAAACACTCAAAGTTATAATGACATTATAAAATGTTTGTTTACTTTAATCTAACGCTGGTATTGTTTTATAACTCCACCAAGGGTTATAAGTATCCTTACTTACTGTAGCCTCCTAGCCCATGGGTGGGAACGTATGGTGAGGTGATGATTTATAATTCCCGAAAAATTTTACCTTGACCATCATACTAATATAATAAATGCAAAAGTATGAATGGATGTTTTTTAACCAAAGTACTCCAGAACGGCTACTTGTATCTGGATCAATTTGGTATAGACGTAGAATATTGTTTGTTATCTATTGTATACAAGATTGAGATGGGTCAAGATATCTATACTATTATAATAAAGCGTAAACACACACTTCTTTGTTGCCTAAGATGTCATCAATCACAGCATGTTTTTGAATAACTATTTTTTAAAAAAAGCCTTACGTCATACTTTAGGCTATATATTTTCACACCATTAAACTTAGGCGGTAAATATTTTGGATAAAATCTCTAACGTGGGATAGACTATAAGTTGCTGCCAACATCAAGAAAGAGAGATGCTAAGGTTGGTCATGTCATGTCATTTTGACATTTGCTATTGATAATTTAACAAATGTAAACAATAAAATAAAATTTTCATAATTTCATGTGGATGAAACCGCACGAGAACAGCTAGTTATTAAATAGTTTAATTCGGATTAAACTAAATAAATAAATCTAATAAACTTAAGCCTTGAGACGAAAATACGGTGATTAAAGTAACTTTCCCATTTTAATCAAATCTAATTTAAGTGTAACTGTAGAAAGGATAAAAGTTCTAAGAACTTAGTTTCCGATGGGAAACAGATCACAAGAGCTTTCAAACAAAATTGTAAATGAATAGGAACCGTCAAAGTCCTGTAATTGGAGTCGAAGAGTTCAAAGCTTCAATTCCACTATTCTCTGGAAACTTTTAAAAGGACTTTTGTTGGTAAAAATACTTTAAAGCTGTTTCATGATGCTACTTACATTTTTACAGTTAAAATACATGTTACATGAAAATGAAAATTAAACCTGAAGCTTCCCCAATATTACATTTGGTTTCAAACTAGTAGCCTAGTTGCTGAATAATTCTCTCCACCGAAATCCACGCTAGATTTCTGTCAAATTTAGGTTCGCCTCGGCTCCATTTCGTTTTCGAGATAGTATGCTAAAACCTTTAACGTGTGAATTATAATGAAATATTTCTTTTGCAATTTCTTTTTTAATAAATTTTGTAGTAGAAAATAATGGTTTGGAACTATAACTGCAACTACCTTCAAAATAGACAAGGTTCTAATTAACGTTCACTTCGGAGCTTTACTGTGCTTCCGTAAGCTTACTGTCATTGCCGACCAGGTGCAAAATGTATAATAACCTAAGCTTTCGAACTTGTCCATATGTACCTGCTACATAAATACTACAAAGTTAAGGAGCTTAAAGTGAAAGCTCTTCATAATAGAACTTGGAGACTTTACGTGACTAATATTTTCTGTTCAGATGTTTTTGCATATTCAGTTAATATTATTAAAACAATTAAAATGTTTCTCAAATTAAATGCAATTTTTTGTACAAAGAGATGTATTTAACTAGTTTAAGTCATACTTGAACTGATTTTTAATATGATTTTATTCACAAATGGAGAAGATGTTTTAGAAAAAACTTTTTAATAAAAAGTATTTCCTTCCAAAGAAAGTTGAACTGTTTGAATCAATGGATGAGCAAATTCCAATTATAGTTGGAATTACATTCTAAAGTTTTTACAACTGATTGTATTTTAAATGGATATCCTCTTAGAAATTGAGTCGTGTTCAAAAGATGTTCTCTTTTATCTTTAATAAAAATTCCTCCTTTTCGTATACGTATAAGGGAAAAGTCTGCCTGAAAAGAGATTGGCCTAGAAAATATGAGTATGCTTTGATAAAGCGCGATAAAGAGATTAATGATTAAAAAGTGATTACATTTTTTTCTAGGAAGTGTTAGTTAAAATAATTTAGGTAGTAAATCTACATTCTTTAGACACCCGGAAATGAATGGGGTCGCAAAAGCCGTCAAAACATAGAAAACCAAATTAGGTTCTTTTTACGTTGCTTTCATAAGTAATTTATTTTATCTTAAATTATAATTCGAGCCGAAGTGATAACAGTATTCAATCTATACTTCTATACTTATATAATAAAGCGTAAACACACACTCCTTTGTGGCGTAAGATGTCAGCAATCACAGCATATTTTTGGAAAATTATTTCTTTGGTAAAAAGCCTATTAAACTTAGGGAGTAAATAAATTAGATAAAAGGCAAAATGAAAACGGAACATAAACTACAAGCTGCCAACATCAAGTAAGTAAGATTATCATAGTTTGTCATCATGTCATGTTATTTTGACATTTGACAAATGTAAACAATAAAATAAAATTTTCATAATTTCATGTGGATGAAGCCACACGCGAACAGCTAGTTATTTATAAATACGAGTCAACCGCCTCAACGACACACGGGTAACCAAGCCCGTCTTCATTATTTAATGAATTTAATATAGACATAACAAACCAATTCATTTTTCTTTCATGGTTCATGTTTACTTGCGTAATTGTAAAAAATCAATAAGCGTATATTTACTCTCAAATCAAAAGATATCCAATCACCTAAACTCACTCCATTCTGTATAAAATGTTAGCTTTGAATTCGTTTATACATGTAGAAATATAATATTATATCACATTCCTTTGATATCGTTTTACGTAATTAAATTTAATTGCTGAAAACGTAGATTTTACATAAGAATGATATTTTCGTATAACGGTGTCTATTTTTTTATTATTTCTAACATCATTACAGAAAGATTGGAAAGAAACTTAAATTTCGGTATGTTATGTTTGCATCTTAATTTTTGCGAACAAAAAATGTATGAAGAGACAAACATTTTGTTACTACTGCTTTATTAATGGTTATATCTGTTTTGTGTTCTCATTAGCAGATGGTTTAAACCCTTACCGATACAATAAACAAGAAGTAATAGGGTTTATTCACTAACCTCTATAATTAGATAGGCTAAAATAAGTGGTACTATGAGTCTATTTGTTGACATTTGTGGTTATAATACAACTAGCTATCGCCTGCGATTCCGTTCGCGTGGAATTAAAATACACACAAGTAGTAGCCTATGTGTTCTTTCAGACTACTACATCTGTACTAAATTTCATCGATATCCGCTCAGCCGTTTAGGCTACAAACTCTAACAAACATCCATCTATTCATCTAAACTTTCGCAATTATAATGTTAGTATGAAGTATGATTTACCAAACCTATTCTAATGTATGTATATCACATAAATGTCAATAACACATCAAAGCTGCGCTTTGAAATGATTGGATTTCCGGCTCGAGAGCGAACCCTTAATTGACAGTTTGATGTAATTATCTCCTCGGCTCAGACTACCAATGCCTACGACGTACAATCAGATATATATCTACCTACTGAATATGATAAAGGGTTTCATTAAAGGTTGAAGATTAATTATTAAGGTGTTTCAAATTAACTTGACGATCCCAAAAGTCATTTGTATACTCGTCTTTTCATAAGTCTGTTCATTCATAAGTTTCATAACACTTACATACATACATACTTTACAAACATATGTAGATATGCTGTTGGCGTGAAGTCTTAGTAAATGTAGTAAATGTATTTATAGAACGTGTAAAAAATGTAACCTTCCTGAATCAGTAGGGTATTTAAATAGATTTGTTGCGTATAACAAAATACCATGTGCTTGTTTCGTTCTATGGGCGTCACAGCCATGTTATGCTTTAATAAAATATAGTCTTCATTACCTCTTATGTTTTCTTCCAATTTGCACAGAATACCTTACCAATATGGCCGTCGTCTCGTCGAGCTAATGCAACACCCTTATTTTTGACATCGGACTACTATTGGATTATTAACATAACAAGCACAATTACAACATTTTAAAACCATGACATAAATATTTTAAATAATATTTTGGATAACCATTACAAAGTTATATCGTTATTTCAAACTATGACCAAATGCATTGATTTATAGCACAGACTAAATAACCTTCAAGAATACAGAATACATCAAAATAGTTAAAAAGCTAACAGTTCACATTTAGCTAAAATTATACTTTATTTTTCTAGTCCGTTTATAAATTAGCAAAGTTAACAATCGACCGGTGACAAATTTTTATGCTCTTAACACAATACTACAATTAAGAAAGCTCTTTTCTCCCACAATGCGACCTTTGCGGTAAAACAAATGGAATTTCGTTGTTTAGCGACAGTTAATGGGGTCATGGTTGTTACGACGAAATGTCAGCTGAATTAGTGTGCTTGTGTTAAATTCACATAGACATAACTGGGAACAGAAATACCGTAAAATTCAGTTGTTACGTTACGATAGGATGTGGTGTTATAAAACGTGAATAAATCTTTTCTTAGATGTGTTCCAGACTTGAAAATATATTTTTTTACATTATCTTAATTTAATTGGAAAAAACTTAGATATTAAAAAAAAAACATGCAATTCAATGGCGTGATCTAATATAGTTTTGCTTCATCATCATCACCAGCTCACTATACGTCCCCACCGAGGGGCTCGGAGCCTACCATGATAAGGGGTGACTAGGCCATAGTCAACCACGCTGGCCAAGTGCGGGTTGGTTGGTTTTGCTTACAATACAGTTAAATTATCTTTACTATGTATAGATTAAGTTTCTTCTGGGATACTACTCTTCTATTGAATTAGAGGTTTAAGAACGCATAGGGGACAATAAACATTTTTTTCATACCTAATTAAACCATAATGTTTAATTGAAAACTATTTTCTATATATCGATAAAAAAGAAGATTGGTCTTAATTTATAGTTTTTCTAAATAAAAAAGATTCGTTCGATAAATGACGCATATGAAGTATCGAATTCAATTTCTATGAAGGCAAATGCCACACTTAATAGACAGGTATCGTAGTGACGAAACAAACACGCATAGCGAACAATTTTGAACTATCGATATTCGGTTTAAATAATTATCGAACTCAACTAAAAATTATTATTTTCTTATCAACTAATTTATATGACAATTCTAGTATTGATTATAGTGTAGAGAATTTAGCTATGACAGAAATAAAACCAAATTCAATTCGATTACGTACGGCTGTAGTAGTAATAAACATTTACTTATTGTCATGATTTGTTATGGTCATTATTCATTTGAGAAAACAGTTTTTTTTTTAATTCCTAAGTTATAACTATAAAACTATCGATTCCAACTTCTATAAGAATAAAAATCGAAAATCGATAAGATTCATGACTGATTTTACACAACCCATCCCTACTAAATTTGAAATGAATTGTCAAACTAATCTAAATTATTTAGACACACTATAATGTTTATTACTACAATTTTTATTAAAATATCTTTTAACGCTAGTATGTACGATAAAAGTAATTCAGAAAGATTATTTTGAAGTGAAAATATGATTTTATTACAATATGGATTATTTGGAAATTGACTGAGTTCCAATTGGAAAAGTTTCCTTCTGAATATTGAAAACTAATTTATTGTTAGTAAACAAATAGATTCAAATATAATACGCAGTTATTTTTAGAACGTTCTTGTTAAATTGTTATCTTTAAAGTACAAAACACTATAAATAATGTAATAAAGTTTATTTTACTTTATTTGTTTAATAGATTAAAAAGTGCTGTAAATTTATATTTTAATAATTTTCTTATTTCATTTCAGGTTTATTGAGACTAAATATCAGACACTAACTACTGAGCATATATATTGTTAAATATTAAGGTAAGCATACAACAAATAAAAAAAAACATACAGACGAATTGAGTACCTCCTTCTTTTAGGAAGTCGGTCAAAAATGTGATGACAAGCGAATAAGTAAAATTCTGTCCTCCTTTATTTTACACGGATATTTTACATGATGGGAAGGGGAAGTTGATTTATCTAGGGATGGGACACATAGGTTTGGGAAATATCTTCTTTCTGTACGTCCCCTTCTTTGTTGATTAAAGACATCTGCAAATGTAGATGTCTGTGGGCAGTGGTCGCTTCGCCATCTTAGCAAATTGCGGTGGGCGCTTGCTCGTTTGTCAATACTATATAAAAAAATTAACTACAGGGTATCCTTCACTAAAAATTAATTACTTTTGTGTATAAAGGCCTTTGTATAAAACGGTAAAAACTGTTATATTAAGTGAACAAATAAGCCTTCGCAAATACACTTAAGTTTGGGAGGAACGAAGAAAAACATGCAATATTTGTAAGGAAAATCTCGACCTACTAAAAATTCGTAATGCGTAAGATCGTGTACAAAAGCAAACAGATCTACTTCCCTACATCAATCACCGGTCGCCCGTCGACGTAGCTATGCATTTAAACAGCCAAGAGCATTTGAATAACCCAATTCTTGAGACTAAGAAAACTGTTTTGTAATTGGATGAATCTTGTATCAGACGATCCGCCATTTTTATTTAAATAATTGCGACGATATTTCAAACGAGTGTAACTTAAACTGCTGGTGAAAAGATTAGAGTACATACAGTAACCTTATAGTTTGTAAAAAATTAATAATCCTACGTCATCTGATAACGCCCATGGAAAGTCGCGCCAATGTATTGACAGTGATCACGACTGAAAAACTCATTGATTCACTGATAATTCTATTCTTATAGAAATAATTGCTGTTGCCCGCGACTTCGTCCAGCCAATATTAAGAAAGTAGCCTATAATATGCCCGTCTATGTCAGCTACTCTTTAATGGAAGTCCGGTCGTACTCAGCCAAGCTGTTTCGGATATTGCCCGGAACAAACGCGGCTTGTGGACAGACAGACAGAAAAAAAGTAATTTTCGTTATCAGCAACGCAAACAAATCATCTTCCCGAAATCTGGATTTATTTTTATGAAATAACCAAACAGGCACTCCATTTTTATATGTATAGATAAGATTACTAAACTTGCAAAATCTTGCAGCAACTTTTGATATTCATCGTATCGAATTCTAAACTATTAAACCTCCAACATGTCTCGTCACTGTTTACATTGTTCCTCAACATGTCATAAGCTGTCCGCAAGATATTTAACATTCATTTCCTTAAAATTTATTACTTTTGATACATTAAAGAATATTAACGTTCCATTAAATCATTGTAGATGAAATAAAACGATTATTCAGATCATTGCGATGAGTTCACAGGTGTTATTCACGGCCTAATTTCTGTATAAAAGAAAAAAAATAGTTCAGAAAATGAGGCACTCGACGCCTATTAATACGGTTTATTACTTGTGCCAGATGGTTTCGTGTTTGTCGTTATTTTTTGCCAAAATGCCAGTTGGTATAACGGAGATGGTAATGTCACTTGTTGTATAAGGAGTTTGCTTATAAATACGCGGTTAGCTTTTTAACTTTTGATATATCCTGTATTCTTAAAAGTTATTTGTTAATCTGTGCTATTTATCAATACTCTTTATCTTTATTTATTTAAAACAATGCTGTTAGGAAAATAATAGGAAACGTAAGTAATAGTAGGGATAGTTTTATAAAATATTTGGCAAGGAGTGGCTCAGGCGCTCAGTCGTAGTCTCAGCCCTCAGTCGCCAACCAGCTCTGTATTTTACGGAGCGTTCGATATCTTTACATTGTCACCTTGGAGTTCAGTTTGTTTGTTTTAAAGTCATTTGCAAGTATTGTTAGTATGGCCGTACATCTATATGTGAAAGGAAGTCATTTGTGTCGAAATATCTAACAGCTTGTTAGATCCCTTGTAACTATTAACTGGTATCCTTTTAATTTCATTCTAATCGGTACAACGAAATCTATCTTTCAATGTAAACTACATCCTACGCCTCCGTTTAGTGACCGATATAGTTCAATAAGGATTGTTGTCCACATCCATGCTATAATTTAAATAGAATATTAAATAAAACCATGGGTGCCACCAGAGGGCGGGTATGAGGGATGTCCTGACATCATCAGGTTTATGTAAACGATTAGTGAGAGGTGTTGTTTTATTTTAGAACGAGCTGTCGCCCGCAAACTTCGTTAGCGCCAGGACCGCCAGTTACGCCATTTTGACAGCGCAGAATTAAAAAAAATAGCCTATAATTTGCCCGTCTATGTCAGTTACCCTCCAGTAAAATTCCGATCGAAATCGGTCCAGCCGTTTCAGAGATTACCCGGAACAAACGCGGCTTGCGGACATACAGAGAGGCTGACAGGCAAACAAAAATTTTCTAAATGTAATTTTTGTTATCAGTAACGCAATTACATCATCGTCCAGAAATGTGGAATTTTCTTTTGATTTCACAAACAGAAACTCCAATTTTATTTTATGTAGGTATAGATATTATGTCACGTATCAAAATTAGTAACGTTACAAATTCAACGTCGGTGTGTAAACAGCATTATCTTAATGCGTTTACCGAGAACGGGAACAAGACAAATATATTGCGGTCTAAAACGATTTCTTTGTTATAATTATAAATGAATGAACGACCGTATGATGTCATATTAGCTAGTCACTACCCACGAACGTTATCTTTGTAAATTCTTGTGAATAACTTTATTCTGTAATTGTTAAAATAAGAACAAAATTGACTCGTGATTCAAAGACTGAATTGTTATTTCCTTACACTAATTTTGTACTCTGTTTCAAATCAGGATCTAAACATTATAAACAAATGAAAGTCAATTAAAATAAAAGGTGGATTTGAAAATGTTGTAAAAGAACGGAAAACATGAACAGTACAACATTAAATTACAAAACAAAATTATCTCAAAATCATTTGCGTAAAATTTCAATGTGGTCCATCTTTTGTGTGAAAGCAAAAGTTTGTGTTGCTTTTATTTATACTGGACAGGAACGTAGAATAAAGATTATAATAATATTGAATACATTATGTGTAGATTAACTATTATCAAAGAATAACATATAGACAAGAATTTGTTTACTCGGGATCTTTGTTTGATATTTTTTCAATAAAAAGGCTTGTATCCTCTCCTACTAAGTGAAAAGCGATAAAAAATAAATCGCTCTTCATTAAATTTATAATCTCCAAATCATAACAGGATTATATGCAGAGGATCCACTAAATAAAAATCCTGACCATTTTATACCAGCAATTGTTTTTATTCGTAAAATTGCGAATTAATCTGTGTAAAGGTGGAATAAGCGAATTGCACTTCCAATAGCAATGGTTAAATCAGATTATACAGTCGAACAATTTATAAAATGGCTTTTAAAATCTGATATAAATCGTTCAAGCTGCTATAGGCATAACAAATTCACTATGTTTAAGGTTACTTTTTCGTATGTTCTTATTCCATCTTTCATGTTTTAATGTTTGTTAATGATCCAATATTTTGTTCATTTCTAGGTGGGAAATAAACACCATGATGGCTTGGAAGGTTATCACATTGACCTGTTGCCTCCTACTCTTGGCTGAAGCAAAGCCTAATATAAACGAAGTTGGTGAGAATAATGAAGTGATATCCAGTATTTGCGATCCTGTGTTTAATACCTCCGGAGCTGTTCAATGCTTTTGTGCCAAAGACGATCATAATATTGCACGAAGTGCTGAATGTTATCCGACTATTGAAGAGATAAGCCAAGATGACCCAGCGTGGTCCAAGTTTGATTCCTTAAAAGATGCAGTTAGAATTAGTTTAACTAATACTAGAGGTATATCTTTCAAGATAATTCCAAAGAATGCGTTAAAACATGCGCATAATCTTTTAAGGCTTGATGTTAAATACGCTAACGTTAAAGTTATAGAACCGTTTGCATTCGCTAATCTTAGTTTACTAGAAGATATCAAGCTGAGTGGTAACCAAATAGAAAAATTAAAACCCAATGCTTTCTCGCATCTCGCAACGTTGAAAACAATCAGTTTGGATACAAATAATATAATGGAAATAAACAGAGATGTGTTTGTCAGTCTGCCCACTTTAGAAAAATTATTTATAACCAATAATAAAGTAACAATTATCCACGACAAAGCTTTTATACATCTGACGAATCTTAAGGAACTAGAGATCGATCGAAACAAACTGTTCAGCTTGAACAGTGAAACGTTTTCTGGCCTTGGAAAATTAAGAAAATTAGACCTAAGTGGAAATAGCTTGGAAGTTATCGGCGATAATACATTCAAGCCTTTAATTCATCTGATATCTTTGAATTTAGATGAAAATAAAATTCAAATGCTCGATTCCAAAGCATTCCACGGATTGGCCAAACTACAATCACTATCTTTGGCTCACAACGAACTTTCTGACATTGATAACGTGAATGTATTCCAAGGACTGACTTCATTGACCGCTCTAAGTTTGAAAGGAAACAGAATTGCGGATTTACGTCAAGAAGTCATGGCGCCAGTAATCGACAATTTTTATCTAAACGTCGCTTCTTTGGATGTTGAAGGTATAACTTTATGTGTTTACTAGCTTTCGCCCACGTCTCAGTCCGCGTTGAATTAGACTCCAGAATTTGATCTACATTTATGCCAAATTTCATCGAGATCCGTTCAACCGTTTAGATGGCAAACTAGAGTTTATCCATCATCTAAATTTTCGCATTTATAATATCAGTAAGGTCTCTGTGTAAATTGAAAATGTAATTGTTTCCCTTTTTCATAATGTAACACTTTTTAAATGCCATATTTTTGAACTCGATTACATGATTTTTTTTGTTCCTAGATAACCTATTCCCGTGCGACTGCCGTCTGGAATGGCTCATGGTGCTCATGAACAAAACTGAAAGCGCATCTTTAAAATTAAAGTTAGAAAACTTCAAATGCATTCCCGACGCCAAGCTACGTGACCGGTGGACGAAACGAATGGAATTGGAAAAAAATTCACAAACATTCGACGGCGAAGAACCATCCACACAAAGCCAAGACTACGAATATTACGATGACGCTGAATTGAATGGAAAACTCTTTTATACTGATGTGAGAGACTTGTTGCATTGCTATTCACCTTCTAGCAATCCAGTCGATGACTCCCTTGATATGGCGAAAAAGTCTGATATAGCAACCGGTTTTTCACCTCTTGATACTGAAGGCGACACCCCAAATAATCCAGGTTACTTTGATGAATCAATTTTCAAGAAGAATAAAACTAAAAAATCATTAGCGGCGCCTAAAACTATTAGCAGTGAAGTGGCTAACCAAGAAATTAAAGATGATAAACCAAATACTACCACGACTAGACTGGCCACCGTATCTGCAAAACCAATTGAAAAACATACAGAGGAAACAAAAGAAATGGCATCCGATGAGGCTAAATCTGATAATGCTATTGCTCATAGAAGTGTCCAAGAAAAGGGCGACGACTACAGCGATTTCTTTACCAACGGACAAGACTCCACACTTGGTAGCTTTAAAGCGGTAGTGTTCATTGTACTAAATGTTAGATTTCTGCTTAATTAGGTTACCATTTAGGGTGTAGACAATATTAACTTATGACATTATAGTGTTAACTCAATCTCTCACAGTCATTATTACAATAAATAAATAGTTTTTAAGATGTTTGGACTTGATTTATTTCATTATCCTTTTAAAACTGTCTATGCTACTCGTAGATCAATTAAAAAAAATGTAAGATGTCATCTAAAGCTAAATTTATATAGCGCACTTCTACTTTGCTCATACTTTGCTTAGTTTTAACTCACATGCGTAATCTTAGGATTTGAATTTAAATACCTTCTGGTTTAAGAATTTACTTGCAGACAAATAATCCAACGCTTTTTGTTTATTAAGCTCAGTCTAAGTATGCTTCATAAATCAAAGATTTAGATACAAAAGGATTTGTAAGACGTAACATATGATCATAAAAGTAAAAGTAAAAAGAGACAAAAAGTTCGATCGGCGCCTAGTCAAATTAAATGGCAGAATTTCAAAAACAATCTTATAATTTTTGGAGTAAACGAGTAATTAACACGGAAAGCGAATTCTTGTAACCGGTAACAGAATAAAAAAAAGCCATTAAATTATCAATCTCATCATTAAAAGTTATAGGTATTTTTTATTTCATTTTAACGTAAGAATCGATTTTGTTAAAAATCGAGACACATCGAGTCCCGCAATATGTCAAGTGTCATTTGATGTTGTGTTGTTTGGCATTGGCATTTGTTTTGATTTTTTTTCTGTACGCTTTATTTGATTTTTTTCTCTTTCTTTTTTATTGAATTAAATGAGATATACGAGTAAGAAATACGAATGTTGTTTATTGTATTTACGTTCTTCATGGAAACACTAGTTGTGAAAGCGGTTCCAAACACATTATGCTGTGCCGTTCAAGGATTTTACAATTCACCCAGTGAACACACATTCGAAATCATTAAATGAAACGAAGTTCAAAGTCTAATTTGATAACTTGTTGGCTTCATTTGCTGAGGCATTCCCTCGCATTTTGTTATTGGCTTTAGAACGAAAAGGTACGTTTACGATTTTTAAATATTAAGTATCTTCTATTAATTATAACGTATTTGTGTTAGTTTTTTTTAGTTAATCATATTTTAGTCACACCAAATTTAATATGAGTTTTGAAATATTCTTCTAATCAATTTCTAAAAAAAAGGTTTTTTGCTTTATAGTTTAATTAATCAAAATGGCCAGTGTTCTTAAACAAAGGGGGTTACAATTAAAGAAACAAATGCAAGTCTTACTAACTCAAAGTATAAAATTGAGTAGTGTGAAAAATGAACCTAATATTTTGAAGTCTGTTTATGAAGATATAGTACCAATTAATAGTACAATAAATGACTACATTTGGCAAAACTTGGATCGCTGGCCGGATAAGACTGCTGCGGTGAGTTATTTTTATTATGCAAATTAATTCCAAGTGTATACATTTTTCCTGTATCTTTTAAAACATAATTTTTTTGTTTGCCAAAACTATAGTGATAAAATTTAAGTTGCCAATTAATATTCAATTATTTTAAAACAATTATGTAGATAAAGAAATAAATGTAAAATGATTATTGAAAGTAATTTCACAGTAACTTTTTTAAAAATACCACTGTTTAAAATCAACATTATTATATGGTTAACACTGGCCAGTACTCTTGGTCTGTAGCACTTACTGGTGCCAGTAAGTTCATACAATCTATACCTGGCTGGCGCAACTGTATTTGCCACATGTCAACCATATTGCTATGAGATTTATAGATTATATTTCATACACTTTTTAAACAAAATTACTATAAGTTAAGGTATGTGTTTTTATACATAAACTATCTAAATGTATTGTAATGTCTATCTATACTAATATAAAGAGAAATGATTTGTATTTTTGTATGTATTAAATTCTCATTAAAACTATGCAAATTTTCAAAAATCCTTTTACAATTAGAAAGGTGATTTATTTGTGTAATATTATATAAAGAAAACATTTGTATTTTTAGATTTTTGTATGTATTTGATTCACATACTGGGCTGATTTCCAAAATTCTTTCACCATTAGAAAGATAATTCATCTGTGAATAGGCTATATTATTATTTAATATTAAGTGGGCAAAGTCGCGAGTAACAGCTAGTAACAATTAAATGCAATATCAAATCAGATAAGATAGTAATGTTTTAATTAGTTCAAGTTTATGTTTCATAATATCTGATAACAATGTTATAGGTAAATATCTATGTATGTAATGCACTTTAGTTCTTAATACATGTGAAGAATTTGAATCTCTTAACAGGAATAATAACCTTGGGCACATATATCTAAACCAATATTATAAAGAGGAAAGATGTGCATTTTTTCTGTATTAGCCCAGTAGTTTTCGAGTTACTTTAACTCAAACTACTGGGCTAATTTTTAAAATTCTTACACCATTAAAAGGTATGTTATCAATGACTAACATAGGCTATATTTTTAATTATCACCCGAACGAAGTCGCTGGCAACAGCTAGTGGTTAAATTAAAAAAAAAATCTTTTTTTTTTTTGAAGAAATTGTATGCAGGTCTTTATTGCTAAAATCTCTAAAGTCACCTTTGGAATAAACAGGCAAAAAAATTACAATTCATTCTTTAGTTTTCTTGTTACTTTATGTTGTGTACTTTTTTGGACACTGTACCTTAGTTGTCAAAACATTGGGCTTATTTTCATCAAGTGATTTAAATGGTCCTTATTAAACGAATTTCTTACTATAAAAATATGGAACGCAACTGAAAAACGTCAACCATTTATTTACTGCGATTATTTTAAATACCCAGTCCATTGTTCTCTTGCATAAATAATTTGCTTTATGTACATAAAAAATAAAGCGATTACATTGTTATGGTTAAAGAACATTTCTGATATAATTATAAAATTACTAGGTAACTGAAGTTAATTGTAAAAAAGATAAATTATTTTTGCTTGATCAGGTATATTTTTTAATTATTAAAAAAAACGGTTAAATCAGACAAATCTAATGACAATGAAAATGGTATATTATCCAGTAGTTTATGTTGTTTTTTTTTTTAAAAAAAAAGTGTACCAAAATCTGAAATCTTAAGGTCGTTTTATTGTTTAAATTTTTAATATTTCATAATATTTAGTATACATGAACCAACTATTTTATCTAAATAGATGTTTTTTAACATATACATTTTAGGTGTGTGCAGCAACTGGCCACGGATACACCTATGCTCAAACACACAGGATGTCAATCTCATTTGCGGCATCACTGCGAACGAAATTGAAACTTAAGAATGATGACACAGTGGCTATAATCCTACCAAACGTTCCGGAATACCCTTGTACTATGCTAGGAGTGTTGGAAGCTGGCTGTATTGCCAGTATGATGAATCCTGCGTATACCACACGTATGTATTATTTGATTACTAGCTTTTGACCATGAAACCCTCCGCACAGAATTAAAAAAGTAAGTAGCCTATGTGTTCTTCCAGGCTAAGTCCTACATTGACAAATTTCAATGTGATCCATTGAGCGTTTTTGAAATACTTTCTAACAAACATCCATCCATCCATCCTTCCATTTTCATTTTCGCATTTATAATATTAGAGTTTAGATTGAATTTAGATAGTATATGAAGTACTAGCTTTCGGCCGCGACTCTGTCCCCGTGGTATTAAAAAAAAGATTGATTACCCTATTTTTTCTTCCAAAGTATCCTCTACATCTATGCCAAATTCCGCCGAAATTCGTTAGCCGTTTAAGCTACAAACTCTAACAAACATCCATCCATCTATACTTTCGCATTTATAATATTAGTATAATTTTAATTTCACAGATGAATTACACCGTCAATTAGAACTAATCGAATGCAAAGCAATTGTTACCTCAAAACTATCATATTCTAACGTAGCTGAAGCTATCAAGAAATTGAAAATTAGACCTGCAGTAATATTAATTGACAACGAAGGACTGCCAGAGGACGTTATTAAGTTCGCTGAATTCGCTGAAGATATGTCAATTGACACAGACTGTTTGAAATCAGTGCAGAGGAGTAAAAAAGATGTTGCTATACTGCCGTTCTCGAGTGGTACTACTGGTTTTGCGAAGGCTGTGGTATTAACTCATCAGAGTGTGGTTGCAATGAACCAAATGATTAACAACCCTGAGATTATCGCCGTTGATGAAGCTACAGGTAAGAATGAAATCTAAATGAAAACTAACATAATAAAGCGTAAACACACTACTCTGTGGGCGTAGGATGTCAGCAATCACGGCATGTTTGAATAATTTTTCTTTAATAAAAAGCCCTACACTTACGATACGCTTTAGGCTTTATTTTCACGCTATTAAACTTACGGGATAATTAAATTGGAAAAAACCTTCATGTGGGAAAGGGACCATAAACTACAGGCTGCCAACATTAAGGAAGCAAAGTTATTATGGTAGCGATAATTTTGACATTTGCAATTTAGAATTTGACATAAGTAAACAAAAAATTAAAGTTTCTATAATTTCATGCGGATAAAGCCGCACGGGCTAAGCTAGCTCTTTTATAAAACGAGAGCCATTTTCATGTTGCTAGAAAGAGACAGTTATCTTTTATTGTTCTTGTGAATTTAGTACCCTTGTAATTAGGTCCAGCTTACATTATTCCAAACCAATCTTTAATTTCAGTTGTTACCAAACGCTGGATTGGAATAGTGTAAACTGGGCGTATAAGGGTCTAGACTAATTTTAGTATTTTTACATTCAATTTTCTTTTACTGTAATCATAAAAAAAGTTTTAGTAACCTTGAGTCAAGGGAATTTATATTCGTTAATGTTTTAAACAAATTGCATATAGCGAAAAAAACTTAATTACCATAGAAAAAACTTCATACATAAGTCTTGCGTAATGTGCATATATGAATAAAAACTTGTTATAACAATTTTTTCTGAGCACTTCAATAGATAATACGTAAGTAAAGATTTTTCAGTTTTGAGTAAACCTTATTAAATACTAGTTGCGACATGCGACTTCATCCGTATAAAATTATAAAATAATCACTTTATTGTTCAAATTTGTCAAATTATCAATTACAAATGTCAAAATTACATGACATGATGTCAAACCATGGCAACCTAGATTTCTTGATGTTGGCAACAACTTATGGCCTCTTTCCCACATTAGGATTATCATCCAAAACATTTACCCCTAGTTTAACGGCGTGAAAATATATAGCCTAAAGCGTGACGTAAGTGTAGGGCTTTTTATTAAAAAAAGAGTTATTCGAAAATATGCTGTGATTACTGACATCTTAGGCAACAAAGAAGTGTGTGTTTACGCTTTTTTATATTAGTAAAGATGAAGATTTTTTTTATAATATGAAAAAAAAACAAAAAAAGCGGCTACCCGAATCCACCGAGTTTATTCAATTTCCAGATTCATATCAATGTGCAGTACCAGCTGTGCTGCCATTCTTCCACATCTTCGGCTTCAACGCGGTGATGATGAACCTGATGACGAGAGGCAGCAAGCTCATCACCTTCGCCAAGTTCAACCCGGAGCTGTTCCTCAAGACCGTGGTGCAGCAAAGAGCTGAACATCTCTACATCGTGCCACCGATGGGTAAGATTTACATAAAAAAAAACATACAGACGAATTGAGTACCTCTTTTTGGGAAGTCGGTTATTAACAGACCAAAAAATCAAAATAATACGATCTAACTAAGAAAAATCTTACTCCTTACTAATATTATAAATGCGAAAGTTTAGATGGATGTTTGTTAGAGTTTATATTCTAAACTACTGAACAAATCTTGATAAAACCCGACACAGATATAGAGGATAGTCTGAATAAAGACATAGGCTACATACTTTTGTTTTTTAAATATTCCGCAGACGAGATCGCGGGCGAGAGCTAGTCTCAGATAGACATACTGTTTTATTACATGTTAAGGGTTTTTTTAAATTCCTGATTAAGCTATAATGGAACTACCGACTTCCTAAAAACTACAATAATTAATTTTTAATTACTCTATATAATGTCGGACAATAGTCAAGTAATTTCTATATATATTTTTATCCTAGATAGTCGAAGCACGACTTTCTTATCTACAATTTAACTACTGCACTATAATATTTTATTACCGTTTTTTATGAATGTACTATACATGAAAACGATGATAAAAAATTCATCATACTCATATTATAAATGCGAATGTTTAGATGGATGGATGTATGTTAGCGTTTGTAGCCTAAACAGCTGACAGGATTTTGATCAAATTTGGTATAGGTAGAGGATAGTCTGGAAGACATATGCTACTTATTTTTTTTAATATCACGGGGACGAAGTCGCAAAAGCTAGTACTTCATATACTATATAAATTCATTTTTAACATGTGTTTTGACTTTCACTTAAAACTATCAAAACCCCTATAGCATGCTTAATAAAAACTCTAAGCTGTATAGTAACTAACTTTCGCCCACAACTCCTTTCGCGTGAAGATTAAAAAAAAAACTAGTCTATGTATTCTTTAAGACTATCCTCTACATCTATGCCAAATATCGAGATCCCTTCAGCAGTTTTGGCTACAAACTCTATGTAAATTTTCACATTTATACTAGTAAGAAGAAATATTAAATAATCACGCGTTAGATATATGACAAACTGACTGTTGCTGGCGACTTCGTCCCTATAAAATAAAACATAATAACAAAGCATAACTTATGTTACTCACTGATAACGTAGCTTTGTAACGATACAAGAGTTTAAAATTGGCCCAGTAGTTTTTGAGTTATTTCAATTCATACAATAATACAACCTATTCTCTTTATAGTATTAGTATAGATGTACGGATCTATAAATCTTTAGGGAATCTATATATTTCTAGAACATTCCACAACAATAACATACATATCCATAATAATGGTTGATTAAGGAATAAGCGACCCTATTTCTTTGCAATAAGGTTGTTTTTATCCCAGTTGTGTTCCTGGGCAAGCATCCCGCGGTAACGGGAGAACATTTGCAATCTGTTCGCGGCATCATTAGTGGCGCTGCACCTCTCTCGGAGACTGACGCTGCTGCTGTATTGAAGAAAAACGTAAGTGTGATCATCAGCATCATCATCATCATCTTCATCATCGTCATCATTTTGTGTGTTCATATTGACATAGGTGTATTATCACACTATTACGCCAGGGCGAGATTAGGAAGTTCCTAGAGTACTCTCTACTACTCTCTTTACTACTGTAAAACCTTAAATAGATGATGAACTTCGAATGAGATTAGTTAATGGTAGTTGATCTAGATCTAGTCTATCTCCCCCCAGAGATGAGCTGCCAACCGGCAAAGACGCAGGCGTAGTCGGACGAAAGCATAAGCGTGAATGCAACCCTGCCCCTATGCAGGAGGAACAAAGGGGTTTAGTGGGTATGCCTCGTAAGAGCAGAATTCCACATACTCCTCCGGGACACGGACTACCTTGTCCCAGTAGTCCGTGTCCCGTAATACATACAGCATTCCCCTATAAAAAAGAGATCTAGTCTATCTCAGCAGCAACGCCTGTAATTCAAATACCAGTATTCACCAATTGTGATAGAAATTAATTTAGTTGAACGGACTTAAGTTAGGCACAAATTTTACACTGTAATTTAAATTTCATCACAGTGTTTATTACTATTTTAGAGAAAATATTTATGTTTTCATTAATTTACCAATAAAATTACATTTACTCCATATATATTTTTTGCTTGAATGCAATATATTAAGAGTACAGAAGTGAATAAGCTTCAGTCCAAATTGTTTATTTTCTTATAGTTATATTAAATCTTTGCCTTTAACTCTCATTTCAAAAAAAAGATATACTTATGAGTATATTTTTTTTAGTAACTTTTTAAATATAATCTATAAACTTCTGTATCCATCATATATTCTGTACATTCTGTACCCTTCATATGATATTTCCTTGAAAATTTGACAAAAACGCTATAGTCATGGAAAGAACTCAGCTAATACAAATTACAGAAGAACATTTACTTCCGTCAAGGCTACGGGTTGACGGAGACCAATGGCGGGGTGTCAGTTGGCAGGAAGAGTGATGTCAACCATGCCACCGTCGGCTACATGTTCGGCAGCTGCGAGGCCAAAATCGTCGATGTTAACACACAAGAAGCATTGGGACCTGGCAAAGTAAGATTTTTTTTATTCGCTAAAATGTGTACTGTCTTTTTAACCCCTAAATGCATATTATTGCAAAAAGTCTACAAACAAAAGTATAGTTTTTATTGAAACCAATTTTTTTCTAATTATTTTTCACTTAACATGTGACTAAACATCTTAATTTCATAATTAAATAAAAAAAATCGTGCATTTAAGGGTTAATTTTTATTTTTACTTTACTCTGAAATTTCGTCAAATCCAAGATGGCCGCTGTCAAAATGGCGGATATGTTTTCAACCTTCCAACATAAGTATCATTTTAAATTACTTGATTAGTAAAGTACCGTGATAATCTAAATTAAAAATAACGAACTAAAAAAATGTCTATCTTTTTTTGACTTGTTTACTTTTTTAATTTTCTCGTTTTTTGTATTTAATAACCCTAAAAACTAAAATTCACCAAATAAGTAAAGCAACATTTTACTATAGACATCATTAATTGCTAATGAGTAACCTACTCTTAATCGACGGTGGAAAAGACGCACATAAATTGACATTTCTCCTTCCTATGCGTTCCCTCCGCCGTCAAATTCACTGTTCCTCTTTGTACGAACTAAAATTATCCAATATTTTTAACAACCTCCCAACATAAGTATCAAATCGTTTGATTATTAAATTACTATGATAATCCAAATTGAATTATCACATAAAAAAATATCTTTTTTTATTTCCAATTCCAGGAAGGTGAGATATGGGTTCGAGGACCTAATTTAATGCAATGCTATTACAAGAATGAAGTCGCAACTAACGAGGTGTTGACTGACGGCTGGTACAAGACGGGCGATATCGGGAAATACGATCAAAACAAATATCTATACGTTACTGATAGATTAAAAGAATTAATAAAGGTACGGTAACACTTTAAATTGCATCATCATCAAGTTGCCCTTATCCCTTATGGAGGGTCGGCACAGTATGTGCTGCTCTTCCATACATCTCTATCAGCCGTCATATCTAAATACACTCCTTTCTTAAGCATATCCTCTGCAACACAATCCATACTTTTTTCAGTCTTCCTCTACCTTTGTAGCCATCCACTTTCATTCTTCTCTACCTTTGTAGCCATCAACTTTCATTCTTCTCTACCTTTGTAGCCATCCACTTTCATTCTCAAACTTTCTGGCTTATGTCCCCATCGCCTCATAACACTTATTGTTGAAAAAAGTGTTTATTTAGTAGATAAGTTATAACTATGAATCAATCGATTTCAACTTCTATAAGAATAAAAATCGATAATCGAAAAGATTCATGCCCGATTTTACACAACTTCTGAATAAAAAAAATGGTATTCTCAAATTAATAAGGACTTGCAGAAACATTACAAATAATGAGAGTAAATAAATATTTATTACTATTACAGCCGTACGTAATCGAATTGGATTTCGCTATTATTGTCATCGCAAATTCTCTACACTACAATCAATATTAGAATTGTCCTCTAATTTAGTTAACAAGAAAATAATAATTTTAATTAAGTTCGATTAATTTTATTTAAACCGAATATCGATAATTCAAAATTGTTCAATGCGTGTTTGTTTCCTCACTACGATACCTGTCTATTAAGTACAGCATTGCCTTCATACAAATTTAATTCGATACTTCATATGCGTCATTCATCAAACTAATCTATCTTATTCAAACTATAGTAAATATTTCCAGGTGAAAGGTTTCCAAGTACCTCCAGCGGAATTAGAAACGATATTACGAACACATCCTAAGATAATGGACTGTGCAGTGATCGGAGTGCCCGATGACGTCACCGGCGAGGCCCCTAAGGCCTTCGTCGTCACTCAGAGAGACGCACTCACAGACGAGGAAGTTAAACGATACGTTAACGAACAACTCGTAGCATTCAAACATATCAAAGAAGTACAATTTGTTGATGAAATACCTAAGAATCCAGCCGGTAAGATTTTAAGAAAAGATTTAAAAGCTAAATATTGTTAATGTTTATAGTAACATATAATAGCCAAAAATACATAAAAGTACTTCTGTAAACGCTTTAAATATGAAAATATACGCTAAATAATGCTTTATAAAGAGTACTTAAATTTTTAAAAAGTGTCTTCAAGACTATAAAATGAAATTTTTAATATTTTCTGTTTTTTAACTTTGGGTCGATTATAAACAGAATGTTATTAAAAATGTTAAAAACTACACAAAATAGTTATTAACATAAAGAGGTCGGATTTTTGTGCAATCGGTCTGCTTTTGGACCCTAAAATATATATAACCATGTTTTTTTCTGAATATATTTTATTTGTTAAATATTTTATGAATAAAATCGATAAAATTAATTGAAACCGTTACGTTTAAGATGGATTTAAACATTTTTTAAAATATTGGTTCTCAATGTGCCTCTTTTATCCTATTTTTATATGTTTTGAACGTTTCTTTTTTTCATACATATGTAAGTTTATTTTTATGTGTAAGTTTGTATTTGTGTTAATTTCATTGTAACAGCTTAGAAGATTTTGATTCGAATATTTTCTTTAATATATTGAAGTCTATAATAATAACGAATATTACAATTAATTTAGTTTGAATATATATTTTAAAATTTCAAAATCTTTGTTTCAAAATGCAGCTAACAGATGGCGCTATTTTATCTAGGGCCTTGTTCAGTCGGGTTTTTGTTTTTTTTTTACTTTTTGAAAAATATGGTTTACAACATGTTTTTATACACATGACTATAATGAAAACAGAAGTGCCTATAAAATGTTTATTTAGTATTTAAGGACTTTTGGACATGCAACGATTTAGTATAAAAAAAAATGTAAGAGTAGCTTTTATTTTTTTATACTTGCCTTTATTAGTAAAATCAACTAATTTCAGTCATTTTTGCCATTAATACGTATTTTTATATCACTTTATTAATAAGAAAGTAAACGTTATTAGATTTAAGCAAAAATTTTTATAAAAATGTCTAAGAAAACTTCATTCTTTAAGAGCCTTATTATTTCCAATTAAAGGACCAAAATGTACTGAATAATGCTTTTTTTATCATCACAAAACAATATTAAAATATTTACAAAATGTTAATTATCATTTATATCAATTTTATAATAAAAATGTTTAACTATATAGAGTTTTTTTTTTATTACTAACTTCCCGAGACTTCGTAAGTGCAGAATTAAAAAAATAGTAAAAACAGGGACAAACATGGACCTACTTGACTATTTTAAAAAAAATGTAAAAAAAAACAAATGCTATAAAGAGCAAATTATTTTTTCCGTTGTTACATACAGACACACCAATTTTGTTAATGGTATACATTAGGATCGTATTATTTATATAAATACTAGCTTTCGTCCGGGACTACGTCCGCAATTAAAAAAACAAAAGTGGGAGGCCTATGTGTCCCAGACTACAAATTTAAATTCGTGCAGCCGTTTAGGCTACAAACTCTAACAAACATACATCTAAACTTTCGCATTTATAATATTAGTAAGAAGTAAGATTACATTTTAATTCAAGGGTTTACCAAGGTCAATTTATTAAATTCCTTTGTCGTAAACTGTACCATTAAAAAACATTACAGTAAAAAAAAATAAAAAAAAGTAATTTTGATGATGCAAATACACTTCAAGGAACAGGCGAAACAAGTTTTTAATTATATTTTAAATACATATAAATGAGATGCATATAAAATCATGGTTTTTATTTGATTTTTCATGTAATACCACAGAAACAAAGAAATAAATAACATATTTAATTAGCGGAACCGTGCATTTAATACAATGCAAAAAGTGTACACTTCATACATCCTCAACGCACAAGTTTCATCCAAAATTTGTTCAGTATTTTACGTTTGCTTGTTTCAATACTGCAGTTAACGTATAAAAGTGAAAGTTCCCATTTAAATTATGTACTCGACTGTACCGGTTTCACGTACAACCGATACTTGTTCGATATTGCGGTCGATAAAAAACAAAATACCTCTATATAGGACAACAAATGTACATTGACTTACGCTTTCCCTTACTAACTCTTAGTATTTATATACTTCAACTAGCTTTCGCCCGCGACTCCGTCCGCGTGGTATTATAAAAAAAACTTAGTAGTATCCTCTACATCTATGCCAAATTTCATCGAAATCCATTCAGCTGTTTAGGCTACAAACTCTAACAGACATCCATCCATACATCCATCCATCTAAACTTTCGCATTTATAATATTAGTATGATAATTTCATTTGAAATTAAAAACGACTGAAACTTAAGACTCTTATTTACTTAATTAGTCTAATGGTTAAAGCGTACAGATTTTTGATCACGTGGTCGGGGTTCGAATCCCACCATTCAACTACTATAAACCATTTCCTGGCACAAACCTAGAGCTTATTAATAAAAATCTATCAATATTTATAAAAAAAATATGGTAAGTAAAAGCAGCCATCAATAACCACTAAGACTTAAGTCCATTATTTTAACTTAAGCTATACATTTCCTTTCAAAGCATTCAAAGGTAAGTCTTAATTAGTGGTAATTCAAATGCCTTTACAATAATTACATGTTAATAGCTTTTCAAAGGACGTGTTATTGAGTTTGCCTTAACCTGCAGGTTAAGGTGAATGAATGGGTTATTTTACTAACGTGTAAAACCAATAAAGCATGCTGAATTTAGTACAATTTTAATTTTAATTTAGTAATAAATATACTAAGTGTTTTGATATTGGAAAACAGATAACCCATTTGTCTACTCAACAGGGTTACTTTTTTTTAACGTAAATAAACCAGCGCTTGACCACGACTCCACCTAACCTAAAGGAAGACGCGGCCTAAGGATAGAGCGCGCTAGCTCAATAAGAACTGCTTAAGAACTTTGGTTCTTGAATATTTGTATTCCACCATATCAGGCAAAGAAGAAAAAAAAACAAAAAAACATTTATTCAATAGTAATAAACATTGATTTACATGTCGCTCTACTGCTCATATTCTACCTTAAATACCGATACCACAATTGACTGGTTTATAGTTTCACATAAAAATGCGTGAAACTGATATAAACTACATTTCCCCGACAAAATGCAATTTACTGATTGTACTAAGGAAATAATAACAATCAACTGTTTATCGTGTTTATTTGCAACAATAAAAATTCAAGGCCAAAGAGTTGTCAACCAGTAAGGTAAATGAAATTTGATTGCTATAGCATATCAGTATAAGATAGACGTAAATTGTTTGTACGGCTTTCAGAAACCGGGCTAACGTCCACTTATATGCTTATGTCCAGAAGACTTAACACTCTTGTGGACATGAGTACTAATTTTTATAGGATAAGCCAAACAGCCAAATAAAAATTAAAACAGAAATTGAAGTAACGATTGTTTATATTAAACTGCCGTCCTCAGCGACATTCAATTGCTACTTAGAGCCTAATGGTTTGGGTTATGGACCACTGATCTTGCGGTCGAGGGTTCGAATCCCGAAATTCGACTATCGTGAACCATATCCTAGCACAATCCTAGAGCTTAGTGGGAATGGTTAAAGGAAATATTAGTAAGTCAACTACTAATATTAAAAAAAATGTAAATATTTTTCCATGTTTAATGCTATAACTTGGACATTTAAAATAATTTGCTCGCTTCTATCTATGCGTTTCGTACATTTGTTTTTAAATCGGCATAACATTTTGTTTGACTCATGACCTTGCAACTATTGTCCTCGTCACGAGGCAATCAAGGTATAAACGAATTAGTTAAATTTTAACGTGCGAGGTGATTACGATTACCTCAAGTCTAGTTTTGATAACGATATCGTGGTAAGATAAGATATGAAGCGCGAAATGTTGCTCATCGTTAGTGCATGAAGGATGGCTGATTATGTTTTTAAATTACTCAAATTTATTACAACACTAGCTTTCCGCGTGGAATTAAACAAAAGTGAGTAGCCTATGTGTTCTTCCAGACTATCCTCTGCATCTGTACTAAATTTCATCGAAATCCTTTCAGTCATTTAGGCTACAAACTCTAACAATCATCCATCCATCTAAACTTTTGTATTATAAAATTAGTAAGATAAGAATAAGATAGCTGTTGCTTGCGACTTCATGAATTTAAGAAATAAGAGAAAATGTAACCTTTTTTCTCTTTATTTTTAATAGGGACTGGTTCCTTAGAAAATGTCTGTCCCATAATGCCTTATACAAAATAACTAACCCATATAAGTATAAACAAACACACAAAAAAGAAAATGAAAAATAATGAAAAGCAATAAAGAATTCGTATTTAAAATTGTAACCTATGTTACTCACTAATAACGTAGCTTTCTAACGGTGAAACAATTGAAATCAGCCCAGTAGTTTTTGAATTATTTCAATACATACAAAAAAAGAAAATCACATATTTCCTCTTTATAATAATAGTAAAGATATAAATGGTAGAATCATATTTTTTTAAATGGTAATACTAATAAGTTTAAACACCCTTTAAATTTTTACAACAATTTTTTTAGTACTTAGATTTATAAAATCAAATCTATAAATAACTGCTAAACACTTCAAACAAAAAATGTATCACACTCACATTTAGAAACCAACAATAATAAGAGTAGCATATTTTCTCTACCTTTCTAGCTAACAACTGGATTTCGACATTCAGCTGACGTCATCTAACATTGGAAAACACAACTTCGATCAAGGTCAGAGATTCGGCAATATGCCGTAACATCCGAGACAGACAGTGTCATGGTCACGAGCTAGTCTTGACACACCCAGTCTACAAATATTCGCGTGTAACAAACAAGATAAATGTACAGGCGACTCGCCCCCGATTCACTAAAACGGACACCTAACACTATTTATTATTATTATTAACAAGACCATTTAGTAGAGACAAACCAATGGCCACGTTAGGGATCAACAAATTCGGGACTATTCCCAACCGTGACCCCGCTCTATCCCCACGTTGAGACAGATGAGAATAAATTTCATCCGTCCCACCTTTTCCGACGAGGGGACGGTTGGAACTTATTTAATCTCCTAACGGTTCCATCTGTCACCTTGATGGTCATAGTTGGACTAAGGTGGGACGGATGAAACTTTTTATTCTCATGTGGGGACAGAGTGGTGTGACAGTTGGGAATAATCTCAAATTCGTTATACATGTCGAAAAATAGTGTAAAATAGGTATTATATGAGGAACGCTTAAACAAAACATAATTTATCTGAATAGACTTATAATTATTTAAAAAAAACACAGAGCACAATCTGTTGATCGTAGCAAATCTAAGTCTCCAACAAAATCAGTTCACACGTTCAGGAGTCGAGAAGGAACTAAGTACATCATCTGTATATACGACTAGCTGTTGCTCGCGACTTCTTCCACATGATTAAAAAACGTAGCCTCTATTACTCTGTTATAACCTAGCTTTTTAATAGTGATTTTATTTAAATCGGCCCACCAGTTTGACTTTTTTCAATGTATACAAAAATACAAATCTTTTCTCTTCATAATATTAGTATAGAAGTGTCACGCCGTTAGAATTGATAAGAATAACATTTTTATTGTAACGTCGAGAACTTTAAAAAAAACGTAATTTTTTTTTATAATACAAGGCGGCAAACGAGCAAGCGGCCACCTGAATCCACCGAAGTAGAAAGCGATCGCTGCCCATAAACATCCGCATTTGCAGATGCGTTAACTACCCTTAATTGACGGAGAAGGAGACGCACATAAAAAGGACATTTCCCCTTCCTATGCGTCTCCTCCACTGTCAAATCCACTTTTCCTTCCCATCATTTCCTCTTGAGAAAAGGGTGGAAAGGGAAAGGGAAAGGGACTAAAATTAGGCCTCCGGCCCCACACTTATCAGACGAAACGCGGAATTGCTTCCACTTCACGCCTGTTTTTTGCGTGGTCGTGGTATTACATCGGGCGAGCCGGCCCATTCGTGCGAAAATGTTAAAGCGGGCTCTACCACTGTAGACACAATTCTGTTATCCAGTTAATGTATTACTAAATACATCTATTGTCTTTCAAGAAACAATTACTATTAATTGAATAGAAGTAGAACAGATCAACGCATACTTTGTCCACGTTTCGACACTTTAATGAGTTAATTGCAACGAAGAATACACAAAAGGATTAAGGCTAGGTTGCTGAAGTTTCCCTTTATTTAATAACTAGCTTTCGCCCGCGACTCCGCGTCGAATAAAAAAAAACAAAAGTAAGCCGCCTATGTGTTCTTCCAGACTATTCTCTACACATTTGCAACATTTCATCGAGATCCGTTCAGCCGTTTTAGCTACAAACTCTAACAAACATCCATCCATCTAAACTTTCGCATTTATAGTTAATATTAGTAAGATTACCTAGTGTGATCTATGTTCTATGTGATCTATGTTTCAACGGAGTAAAACTCCGTAGTTCGGAAACGTTTCATGAAGTTATTGAATCAGGAATACTAAAGAATGTTTAAACATTGCTGGGAAGCCAGCCTTAAGTCGCTTCGGTTATAAAACAATAATTTTATAACGAAATCATTATGATTATTTTATTTGCAAGTAATGCCGCGATTTAATTACAATGTAAAAGATAAAGAACATGATGTAGCATATAATATATATTGATAATTTTTATGACAGGATTTTACCTAATTTCGATTATTTTAGTTGACATGTTAATAAAATTCTTTTTATGTTGACTTTAGCCATTTTAAAATAATAGGAGGAAAATTAAAATAACCTAAATTTTCATAGATTAGTTACAGATTTAGTGTCTTTTTTTTTCAAATAAATTACTGTTAGTCTATGACTTATCTTATCTTATTTTTTAAATGTCATATTTTAAGTTATCACTGATGATGCTTTAGTTAATAGGATAATGTGATTAAATGAGTAAAATCCTATGCGGAAGATATTTTCGACGTGCATTGTTTATCGGTCGCGACAGTTCGCAGCGCGAATCCATCGTCTATTCAGTTGTCATTCCGTTACCGCCAAAAGCGCGCGCAAATCGCAAAACATGGCGCGTAAACTCCTCTTACGTCAATTTAAACAACTTCGATGTATTAGGAGATTCTCATCAAGTGTTACTCTTAAAAATCAAGAGCAATATGTTATTAAATCACCGTTAGAAGATATTGTTGTTCCTAATATGAGGTTTTTGGACCGTCTCTGGCTGGAATCGTCGAGTTTTAACAATCATGTTGCAATTGTGAGTTTTTTTTTATATCTAATAAATCATATTTTAACTTTTATTCTATGATTCAAATAAGTCTTGTCTTCGTATTTCCTTAATCGATTTAACCTTCCACTGCTATAACGTGCGAATATCAACAAATATATGCAAATTGAACGTGTTTTAGAACATGAAATGTAAAATTTCGTTTTCAAACTGGACTATGGACTCGAGTTAATTTGTTAATTTTTTTCGCACGTGCAAAACTCACGTATTCATTAAATTAAAATTATTTAATTCCAACAATGTATTTTTAAAGGTTTTTTCAATGAGAATGAGTGATTTAAAAAACATGTTTTATACAATACTAGCTGTTCCCATGCGACTTCATCCGCATAAAGTTATAAAAAAATCATTTTATTGTTCACATTTGTCAAATTATCAATTACAAATGTCAAAATGACACCACATTATAAACCTTGGCAATCTTGCTTCCTTGATGTTGCAAACAACTTATGGTCTTTTTCCCACATTAGGGTTTTTATCCAAACATTTACCCTCTAAGTTTAATGCCGTGAAAATATATAGCCTAAAGCGTGATGTAAGTGTAGGGCTTTTCATTACAAAATGAGTTATTCAAAAATATGCTTTAATTGCTGACATCTTAGGCAACAAAGAAATGTGTGTTTACACTTTATTATAATAGTATAGATAATGTAAAATTATTCGTACATTTTACATAGAAACTTAAATTTATGTTAATTACAGTTGCTCGTAACACAAACATTAATTTATTTCAAAATTTACATATAACACTGGCGAGTTAAATAAAAAATAAAAAACTTCATATTTATTTGCCTTGCACTTTAGACTGACAGATATATTTCCCACCATATTCATTATTATATAAAGAAAATTAACAAGAATTCATACTTTTAATATCCACAAATAAGAATAAAATAGGAATAGACCATCAAAAATCCTAACTAACAAAAATTTCGCATAGCGATAGAATCAATTGAAGATAATACAACACATAAGATAATGTTTTCTATGAAGTTTTTTTAATTACAACTTATTTTGAACAAAGGTCGAGGACAAAATACTTTTTCGTGTATTCGTTTTATTTATTTTTTTACAACATTAACCGCAGTCGTGTTTTATTACTTTTTTTTTAGAAAAGTCTTAACTCATGTCTATAGATTTATTCTTGGATGAGATTTGTTTTTGTCCAAGAATGATGTTATCTACAAGTGTAAACTTAGGTATAGACTTGGGCCTACTCTATGTACCCTATGACTCCCCGGAAAAGGAGACCAATCGCATGATACTTCATTCTTTTAAATCGATTCAGTCGTTTAGGCTCTAGGCTGTGACAAACATTACCGTCTTTATCAGTAAAAAATCGGGTAAAAACATAAATAGCTAAACGTCATATAAAACATATTCATGATGATTGCAACATATGATATACTAGCTTTCGCCCGCGACTCCGTCCGTGTGAAATTAAAAATAATAAAAAAGTATAGCCCATGTTACTAGATAAATAACGTTTATAATGGTGAAAGAATTTTTAATATCGGCCCAGTAGTTTTTGAGTTATTTCAATACATACAAAAATACAAATCTTTCCCCTTTATAATATTGGCATAAATGACAAATTGCGAATATGTTTATCTCTTGAAAAGTGGTATGTAATTGTCAAATAGATAAGACTGCAGTTATTCCATTATCCACTTATCTTAATCTTACACTCAGGGGTGTAGCCTTGTGCTAAGTCCAACTGATACCAGACCGACTGATAAAATTATGATATGTTCTGTCGTCTTGTGAAACCGTCTCACAAATAACAAGAGAGTGCAGTAGACCAATGCAGTACTGCTATTAAACACTGAGAAAACAATACTGTTTCGAACTATCTGTTCAAACAATAAAAGTGCCGACCCACTAGTCTGCTTCACTTTACTGCACGTCAAACTAGTGTTATGGTTAATTTTTAGTTTACCAGCTGTCTCTCGACTCTATCCGCTCGGAATTAAAAGGAAAACAATCGACTGTGTTCTTTCAGACTATATTCTGTATCTATGTCAAACTTCAGCCAGTTCCGTTAAGCCGACTTAGGCATACATAGTAACAAACATTTATCCATCAAAACATTCGCATTTATAACATTAGTTAGATAAAATCGGAACACGTCTTAGTTACAATAATTCAATGGCCTCCTAAGAACATCTAGCAATTGTTTCATTATGCTTTATTCCTAAACGAAAACCGTGATTGTTTCTTCCCATAGTTTTATTAGCATTTGATGTTCATGGAAAATGTTAATTAACTTAGTAAGTTATGTTAGGTGTACATCTAGTATATTGTACGTAATGCTACGTTTACTTTATTCCAGTCCAACGATGGAATTTATCGCTGGACTGGAATAATATCGTGTTGCGTAAACAGAAGTCGCCTTGAAACCCCGTCGCGACATTTAATTTACCACCCAGTTGATCAAATATGCTATCATCATAAAACAATATTATTCATTGTTTTTTTATTAAATCTAAGATAGACACGACATAACTTATTTCTAAAACTATGCAACGTCGATCGTATACTAGCCTTTACGTCCGACCATTACGTAGTCTAGGGTTCAAAGAAACTATAACTAGTCCAAAATTAGGCCACGCGGCCATTCAACTTGTAAGCGAATATATTTGGAAACTTTGATAGCGTGCAGTTTGCAAACGTTAACGTGACGTTGCGATGTAGGATCCCACAATTATGCTTCAACATGTTGCTATGAGAATTTCTCAAACCTGATTGCATTGTATGCGCCAAGGAACATACCTGGGTAGGAATAAGTACGTCGTCCGTACCACTGACGTTTCTACATCAAAATTGCCCATTTTTACTACATTATGTAATATGAAACAGTTCCTTTTACATTTATCGACATTAGATTTTATCATTATTACACCCTGATAACGCAATTAGGTGGTAAAATTGTCCGATTGTCAATTGTCGATTCAAAATGGTTTTTTTATTATATTATGTTATTAGGTGGCAAACGAGTTAGCGGCCACTTGAAACCGCAATGGTGAAGCAACCGCTGTCCATAGGCATTTGTAATTGTAGATGCGTTGCCAACCCTTAGTCGACAGAGGAGACGGACATAAAGAAGACATTTAAACTTTCTATACGTCTCCTCCATTGTCAAATCCACTTTTCCTTCCCATCCTTTCCTGTTTAGAAAAGGGTGGAAGGGGAAAGAGACCACACTCATCAGACGAAACGCGGGAATGTAATATAATTCTTTTGCTACACTCTTACTGGACATATATTACGATTAACGTGTGCTATGTTTGCATCTTGTTTTGCTCACGTTAACCAGTTTTCGCGACACGAATACTTTCAGTAAGGGATAATTATAGCTAGTCGAGTGTCGAGTGCAGATAGACCGGCTTATCTTATCTAAATATTCTGCGAATTCATTCATTCATTTCTAATGAAAAACAGTTATTGCAAATAAAAGTGAACACATTATTAAAAAGTATTTTAATGTCTACACTAAATAGATAGATTTGTATTTTTGTTCATATTGTAAAAACTCAAACTACTTGGCCGATTTCAAACATTCTATACCATTAAAAAGCTACGTTATCAGTTAGTGTCATACATAAGTCATATTTTATTAATTTCACGCGGACGAAGTCGCGACCAGCAGCTAATTACGAATATGAATGAAATTGAAAAGTTAATAGCAGATAATTAAGGAAAAATTAAGATGTTAGAAGTCTTTCATCCTAAGTAAAGAATTACGCTAAATTGGGCAAAATCAGATGCAACGTAAAATCGATTTTGGTTTTTGTAAACTCGCGAAATTTCGAGAACATTTTATTTCTTCAGAATCTGTTTCCAAATCTGAAATAAAGACAAAAATTAAAGCAACAAACAAATTAAGATTTGAACAATATTCTTTTTGATATTACAACTATTGACGTTTTAAAGATTCGAACGACCCCTATATCGTAGAGATAATATAACAATGTTTTGATACATTGCTCCCATTTCTGTTAAAAATATGTAAACAAAAGTACACAAACAAGTAACAGTGGTAGAGCCCGCTTTTACATTTCCGCACGAATAGGCCAGCGCTCGGTGCAATACCCCGAACACATCATGTCATCAATGTGTGTATCAGAAACCTAATTTAAGGGAGAGGATTTGGCGTAGGATGGGACGAATAGTTAAGGGATTAAAATTCTTTTAGACTATTCCCAACCGTCACTCCGCTCTGTCACCACGTGGAGACAGATGTGAGGAAACAGTTTCACCCGTCCCACCTTTTGCGACGAGAGGTCGGTTGGAACTTTTTTTATTTCATAACGGTTCCATCTGTCACCTCATTGGTGATAGTGGGAATAAAAGGTGGGACAGATGAAATTTTTTATTCTCATGTGGGCGGAGTGAGGGTTGGGAATAATCCATTCTTTCTAAGCGTTTCCTTCCCTGTTGCTTGAAGGTAGGCATCCCATCAGCAAATGATGTCTGAGCAAACGTTTGCTTTTGTATTTTAACGTATTTCGGACCATTATGATGGTCACCATATACTATAAAAACATAACTACAAGATAAGATACAAAAATTTCTAGTTTAATAAATTAAATAGTAGTGTTGCCATGTTAATTAACAATCTATACTAATATTTATTATACAGAGGAAATATTTGTATTTTTGTACGTATTTGATTCATGCAAAAACCACTGGTCATATTTAAAAAAATCTTTCACCATTAGAAAGGTAATTTATCTGTGGGTAATTAGTTATAATGAAATAAATTCTTTCAAAACACTAGCGAATAAACTAACAATTAGAATCACATTATTCTTCATACCGAGATATTGTATTCAATTGTTTCTTAATTAAGTTGTATTTAAATTATTTTAAAGTAAGTTCAAAGTGCAATTTATTTCTCATGGTTTTTGCTAAGTAATTGTATAGAAAACATTAGCATACAATGACGTAAAATTTGTAATGTAAAGTTTTGTTTTTCTTACATAGACTTTAAAAGTTTACATTTAATAATTCTTTTGATTTATTTATATTCCTATCCGATGACAAGGCAGAAATTTAGTAGGAAAATTATTTAAAAAAAGAACAAAATACGTAAGCAAAAAATCAGTAACAAGATTTGTTACTTACGTTCAATCGTTTAGTGTTTAGGTTACATAAATAAAAACTTACCCGTCATATACCAGTAGGTAAAAATTTAAATCTAAAAATGTTAAAGCAGTGTTAACTCTCAGTTAAATAGTCCGTTTTTTTTTCTATCTATTGTTAAAAAGAAATCGGTACCGTGCCGGTTTAGCGGCGCAACACTACATCATTGACGTAGACGTCCCATCCCTATGACATCTGTCAATGTCAATCTGAAATATTAAGGAAATGCGCGCTATTCCTGGGAATCCGTAGATTGACTATCGAAGTATAATTACGTTGTAAAAGTAAAACTACCGACATTCAAATAATACTGTAATGTCTATTCAAGTTTTATTCATAATCAGGATTGGCTATTATAGCCATAATTGATGAGTTTATTTTAAGCATTCAGTTTTTCCAACAAAGATATCAGTTAATGGCTTTTCTTTTTAGCCTATTATCTTATCTTTTATTCGATTAGACTGCAGGAGATCGGATTATAAAATAATTCACCGATAAACGAGGTCGTATCAAATAGGCGTATATTTTATCGTTAATATCTTTATAAGTCTCATGCACGTGCATATGTTATAAAAAAACTAATTTGAATATGTTTCTTATAGCTTGAATCACTTTGTTGGTCTTGGCTTTTACAATTAGCTTGGCCACGGTCAAATTGCTATGCTACATAATCTTCAGATCATAAAAATAGACAAAACGACTACTAAAATGCCACTACACTCGTCATCAGACTACGCGTTAAAACAAGAATAAAACCATGGTAAAGAACAGAGGGAAATTCAAACTTTAGAATAGTATAGAAGTCAATGAATGTTCAATGTGATAATTAACATCCTTTTTTTCTTTTTCCAGGAATGTGCGGAATCAAAGAAAAACTACACATATCAACAGTTGCAGAAGAATATGGCGGTGTTCGCGACATCGCTAAGGAAGAAACTGGGCTTGAACCCAGGCGATGTGGTCGCGGCAATGCTACCGAATTGTCCACAATTCCCTGTAGTGGCGTTCGGTGCTTTACAAGCTGGATGTGTTGTAACTCCTATTAATCCAATTTATAAAGAACGTAAGTATTTTTAAAATAAAAAAAAACTGGCTTGGTATGAAAAAGTTAAGGAGTAAAAGTTTAGCGTGGTACATAGTACATACATATGTTCAAGTTATGGGATGAATCGCATGTTATAAAGAGAACATTAGTTATGAGTGTAGACCTACACCGGTAGAGGTAGACCAAGAGAGGGGTATAGATTGCTTGAAAGGCAACATAATCAAGAAGGGAGTGACTGAGATGACGAGTTATGTGGAAGACAAAAACCTATTGCGCCGACACTACGGGAGTAGGATAAGGAGGAAGATGATGATGATGGCTTGGATAATTTTCCCCAGAGTCTGCAAATCTCTGGGTACAGTTTAACTACGATTTACCTTGGATATTTACAGTTTCGATTTGCTCCAATAATTAATATTTAAACTTTATATTGTAATTACTTGATTTTATTTGTATTTGCTCCCGGAAGAGTAACATTGTAATATTCGATGCTGTTGTTTACGTTTGCCAAGGTTTACAAAATTAGCAATAATGACCTCACTTCAGTCGACGATCAAGATCAACAGCCTTTAGACGGTCGTATTAAAATACGTAACAGTAAACATGATCAGGGACATAATTTGCATCGTTTTTAACGTAATAAAAGCAAAACAAACCTTGGATATACCAGTAGACTGAGTACGATATATGTTTCACGAATTTTAGCTTATTTAACTAATGGCTGGTTTCCTAGATACGATTAGCAATTCGTTAGTGTTTTTTGTTAGATAACTTCATGAAACTCGTTACCGAACTACATAACTTGATTTTTAACATGTTTAAATATAGGCCAATAAAACAGTAATGAATCACTAAGTAAAATAAATGAAGAAGAAGCTCTCGCTAGACAGTTGAGCCCGATTCAAAAGGCGGTTATTTTAGAAACCGCACTGACCACTGGTTGCTTGAGTCATCGGATTCCGCAGCCGGTGTTGTTCTATTTTTTATATGATATGTTTTTTTAATAACAAATAATTTTACTTAAGTTACTTAACTTTAACCGATTAGATTTTTATTAGTACATAAAACATTTACTTTACAATTATTTTTAACTGCATAACATGAATCTAGTTTATAATGAAAAAATAACAGTGGTAGTGGTAATAAATTAACAGTGGTAGTGCCCGCTTTAACATCTTAGCACGAATGGGCCGGCACGCCCGGTGTAATACCACGACCACACAGAAGACAGGCGTGAAATGGAAGCAATTCCGTGTTTCGTCTGATGTGAGTGTGGTGCCGGAGGCCTAATTTAAGTCCCTTTCCCTTTACCACCCTTTTCTTATAAAGAGAGGTTGGGAAGTGGAAGTGGATTTGACGGTGGAGGAGATGCATAGGAAGGGGTAATATCCTCTTTATGTGCGTCTCCTCCTCCGTCGGATAAGGGTAGGCAACGCATCTGCAATTGCGGTTGTCTATGGGCAGCGGTCGCCTTGCCATTTTGGCGATTTCAGGTGACCGCTTGCTCGTTTGCCACCTTATGTTATAAAAAAAAAAAATAAAAACTCTTTATTAAACAAAAAACATTTTTACAAAATTCATTGGGGCTGTCTCCTGAACTAAATATAACAACTGTGTTTCAGGAGACAGGAAAATATATTATATGTAAATTAAGAAATAAAGATATATGAAGGATAATAAACGAAAACCTTAGAAACCCAGCATTAGACTATAATAGTAACTGAGTATATGGTAATCTATAATATGATAGAAGGTCCCAAAGCTATTCATTAGTATTTCTGGTCATCTATTTCACAGTTGTACTATCATTACATTTATTTAGAAGAAGAGCATAATGTAATATGTTATTTCAACCAACGTTATCTTTTATTTTCAGTCGAAGTTACCCATCAAGTTTCAACAACTTGTCCAAAAGCATTTGTTACTATACCACAATGCTACGACACCGTCGTTAAAGGTCTTAAGAATGCTAAAATAGATGCCAAAATTATTATTATTGATAATCCAGCAGCACCAATACCAGAAGGTGCGATACGATATTCGGAAATATCGGAATCTGGTGAAGCAGATTATGGTCTTTTAGATAAAGTTGATAAGAAGAAAGATGACGTCGCTTTTATACCTTTCTCAAGTGGTACTACAGGTTTGCCAAAAGGCGTTGAGATAACTTATGAAAATCTTTTAGCTGCTATTGAAATTATGCAAAATAAGAGGAACTCATATCCGATACTCACTCAAGGTAATTTGTATGTTTTATAATAATAGGGTAAACAAGCATCAGTTGACTAAGGCCTGGTCACCCTAGCTTAAGGTAGGCTGCAAGCCTCTTATGGGGACGTATAGTAAGCTGGTGATGATGACACGAACGGATCGTCAAATGCTATAGGATTCAACGCTTATCCACAATGTAATCGCTTTTTTTGGTCACATTTAGTACGCTAATCTTCTTACATTAATCTTCATTTCATTGATTCCCGATATATATAAATCATATTATTTATAACACGGCTAAAACTCACGTGGGAACTTTCGGTGTAGGCACCGACCAGTTTCAAACCCGTAGGGGGTCCTTCTTCAGGGTGAGTGGATGCCGGGTTTATTCGCTATCGCGTCGCGACGGTCACTGACCGTCACTGACCATATAAACCCGGCATCCACTCACCCTGAAGAAGGACCCCCTACGGGTTTGAAACTGGTCAGTGCCTACACCGAAAGTTCCCACGTGAGTTATAAATAATATAGTATAATGTCTCACGAAAGTTTTAATAAGTTAATATATAAATCAGTTTAATTTTTCAGGTGACTTTCAGGATGTTGTCCCTTGTATACTACCTTTCTTCCACATTTATGGTCTAGTGGTAGCTTTAATTGGACATTTGGCGAAGGGATGCAAACTGATTTCTTTACCGAAGTTCTCTGCGAGCGTGTACCTTGATGTGTTGGATAAACAAAAGCCAACATTATTGTATGTAGTGCCACCTATCGGTGAGTTTCATTTTTTTATAGACTAGCTCTTGCTACCGACTTCGTCCGCTTTAATTTAAAAAACGATAAAAAAGCCAATGTTATTTAATGATAATGTAGCTTTTTAATGGTGAAAGAATTTAAAATCGGCCTATTAGTTTTTGAGTTTAATAAACAAAAATACATTTTTTTTCTCTTTATCATATTAGTATAGACAACTTCGAGCAACAGTAAAGTTGCTACTGTTATCATAATGTGACTTTTTTAATACCTTTTATAGCAATCCTACTTGGCAAGCATCCGGATGTGAAAGCGGAACATTTCGAGAGAGTAAGAAATGTTATATGCGGGGCAGCTCCTTTAGCTGATTCTGATGTTCATGCTATTTTAGAGAAGTGTAAAGTAAGTATTCCTTCTAAAACTTAATTACATTTTCCAATATGATAGTGAAAAATTGTATACAATTTTATTAAAAATAATATTTGATCAAGTTGAATACAGCGCCATCTGTTGAACACGGGTAAAAACTCACACACAGTATGATATTTAGTTATTTTTTTTTAATAGATGGCGTTAAATTATATTACTTTTCTTGAATGTTAAAACGGATGTTTTCAATATTCTTTTCAGCGTAAGGTAGAGTTTTATCAAGGTTTCGGTGCAACGGAGACAACATCGTTAGCGACAACCACACTGATGGATGCACCGATCCTGGATTATTCTGCATGCGGCGTGCCCATGGCCAGTGTCCAGCTGAAGTTCGTTGACCCGCTCACCGGGAATCCTGTTCCTATTGGAGAGGTAAGGGACACGAAACTTGTGATTTTAAGAACGTAACTAAATAACGTAGCATACAATTTTGTAATCGCGAGTTTTTACAAATAACAATTCTCATGTGCATTAACAAGAAGCATAATTGATAATTCTCTTGAGATAACTAAATAATTATAACACTCTCTATCTATAAATTCTCGTTTATACGATTAATTGCCAATAGCTGCCATTAAATAGTTTAGTTTATTTTATAACAAAAGATGGAGCATATTATTTTGTAAAATGTTTAATTACATGTTAATATAAGGTCACTAGATGGCACTTTTGACAACTGATGTAGTACCTTTCAAAGAATGTACCGGTGAAAAATTTCCTTATTGTGCTCCGTCTAAACATTTTTATGTCTTTAGTAAAAGATGACAAAACCACATCAGTAACATTTGGACCGCTTATTTTGAAAGTGGTGTAAGTCCAATAGCACCCCATAAATATGTATTGAAGTAGTTTAATTCGCCTAAAAGAAATATAATAAAACTATTTTTTTATAAAACAATAGAGACATTGCCGGACTTCATACAATTTGCTTAAATTTTTGAATAAACAAATATAACCTCTCGTTACAAATGAAGAAAAAATTGACTTTCGCCACTTTCAAAATAAACCGTCCATTTAAGTAAATTACTTGGTTTCTAGATATTTTTTAAAATATGCTTTAAATTTACAGCCCGGTGAAATGTACGTTAAGAGTCCGACCATAATGAAAGGATATCACAAGAACGAGAAAGCAACCAAAGAGACATTAACTGAAGATGGTTACTTTAAAACTGGCGACTTAGGATATTATAAACCAGAAACTGGACTTTACATAACTGACAGGATAAAGGAGCTAATTAAGGTAATTTTAATACTGCCCACTTATTTAATTTCTCATTTATTTATAGTAAAGAAACAATCCTTTGAAGATGGGATAGAAATATTTTAGGATACTGTTAACTAGTTATGTACCGATGTTTTATGTTATTTTGAGATTTGAAAATTTTCTCCAAAATTTATTGTTAACTAGCAGTTGCTCGCGACTTCGTCCGTGTGGAATGAAAAAATATAGCTTATTTTACTCGGTGATAAAATAGCTTTTTAATGGTGAAAGAACAGTGGTAGTGCCCGCTTTAACATGTTAGCAGTGCAGGGCACGCCCCCAGTAATACGACCACACAGAAGACAGCCGTCAAATGGAAGCAATTCCGTGTTTCGTCTGATGCGTGTGTTGCCGGAGGCCTAATTTTAGTCCCTTTCTTTTGACGAAATCGGCCAATTAGTTTTTGAGTTATTTCAATGCATACAAAAGTCCAAAAGTAAAAATCTTTCCTCTTTAAAATATTAGTATAGATTAATGTCCCATATCCTTAAAAATGTACGTATAATTTCATTTATGCGATAGTAAATAAACATTTATTTATTTATTTATTTATTTATTTATTTATCTTTATAGGGATGCCAACAAAACATATTAAAATAAATATACATACAGTGCTTTAAGTTCAGATAAAAATATCTACACAAACAAGTTTCATTTCTACAATTCAACAAACAATGTGCAAATTACAATTACCTTGCGTTTCTTCTTCTTAAAGTGCCGTCTTCTTCCGAACTTCGGCGATCATTAGAGCGACCTTGCGTTTAAGAAGTCAAAATCAGTCTTTACTAACAATTCTAAATAAAATTTATTGATAAAAGCGAGACAAGTAAAATCTATTTAAGGTTGCGACCTGATGCATTGTAACGTAAAAATTAATACATTCCAGGTTAAAGGTATGCAAGTTGCCCCCGCAGAATTAGAGAGCATACTGCGTTCACATCCTGCGGTACAAGATGCGGCTGTTATTGGTATCCCTCATGAATTATACGGTGAAGTTCCTAAGGCTTTTATTATTCGTAAAAATGGCAAAGAAACTTCCGCAGAAGAACTACAAAGCTTTGTTGCTGATAGAGTAGCGGTGTTCAAGAAGATAGAAGAAGTTGCCTTTGTTAAAGATATACCTAAAACGACAACGGGAAAAATATTGAGAAAAGACTTGAAGAAAATGTATGCATAGTACTTGTGTTTAGGCTGTGATCTAATTTTATATGTGGAATTCACAGTGATATTAAGATGTTGTCTCTTTTTTTGTTTAAGAGAATAAAAGAGATGCCAATATGTTAATACAAATGTTAGCATTGGGTTAAATTTACATTTTTTAAATTAAAATTATTAAGAAAACATATTAATTAGGGGTAAAAACTTATACAAATACGTATAATATTGGTTATTTCGTACTGAAATTTTGAAATTTTATTAAATAGTTATTTATCTGTTTGTTGTATTTTAATGTTTTTATTTTTGGTGTCTTGTTTTTATGGTGTTTGTAATAAAGTACGGCATCAACTGTCGACTTCGTTTTGTAAAATATTTTGTAAAAAGTAACGATAATCGATTACAAGACAATTTTACAGACATTTTAAATATTTTAAAGTGTCCATAATGTCAATAACTGACTGCCATTTAACTGGCATAGACAACACTAACTGGCGCCAGTGATTCAATACAATCTATACCTGGCCAGGGCTACTGTCCAACTGTTCTGGCTAAGTGAACCAGGCATTATGAACACTAACATGTCTAACTAGCTTTTGCCCGCGACTTCTTTCGCGTGTTCTACTAGACTATCCTAGAGGATGACCACTATGTCAAATTTCACCCAGATCCGTTCAGCTGTTTAGGCTACAAACTCCAAAGCATCCATCCATCTAAACTTTCACATCTTACTAATATTAGTAAGATTGTACAATCGACTTGTAACTGATTAACGATGCTTTTTATACATTTTTGATATATTTTACGGAGAAATTAAAGTGTTTTTGAATATCTTCACATTTTGATTTGATTGAAAAAGGTTTGTAAATCTATAAAATCGTTGTTTAGTATTCTTTATAAGAAGTTGTTAGTTTTAAGATATAGGTGTCTTTAATAAGCACTGGATGGTTTAAGGATTTTCCTTCATCATGTTATTAACAAAATAATTATAAAACATGTCTCTAAGGCTTCCAAAATTCTCTCTTCTAAACAGAAAAACCACAAAATACGTTGTTAATTTCAATAAAAGTGTAAATAACCAGTTGTGTGAATATAAAAATAACACATAGCCTAGGCTACTTACTGATAACGTAGCTTTTTGTTTATGCAAGAGTTTTTGAAAATACAAATCTTACCTCTTTATAATATTAGTATAGAAATAAATACACAAAGGTTATATGATATAACGTATAAGCGTTGTTTTTTGTAGAAAATGAATTTTTCGATAAAATTTTTAGTTGAAAAAGGACATGTGATTTTTCCCTTGAATTAAATGAAATAAATTAGAAAATATGGTTATAGGAATTAAGGAAGTTTTTGTATATTTGACTATATTAAAGTTAAAGTCGTGTTATTTATGTATTAAATGTAACAGGGAAAGGATTTTTGTATTATTTTATAACCTGACTTATTTCCTATTCACTTATTGATTTTGCATGAGCGTCGTTGGCTCAGTGGTTTAAGCACTTGACTTGTAATCTACAGGTCTTAGGTTCGAATCCCGCCGCCATGTACCAATATGATTTTCGAATTTTCATATGTACATAAATTACCCGACGTTATTACGGTGAAGTAAAACATCGTGATGCAACCTGCACATATCGGCGAAGAAACTCAAAGATATGTGTGAAGTCGACCAACCCGCACTTGGCCAGCATGGTTGACTATGTCCTAGTCACCCTAACTTAGGGTAGGCTCCGAGCCCCTCGGTGGGGACATATAGTGAGCTGGTGGGGATGATGATGATGACTTATCTATTTTACTGTGTAAACAAGGATAACTCTTTTTTTAATAAAAAGCCTAAAGCATGACGTAAGTGTGGTTACGTCATGCTTTAGGCTGTATATTTTCACGCCATTAAACTTAGGGGGTGAATATTTTGGATAAAAACCCTAATGTGGGAAAGAGACCATAAGTTGCTGCCAACATCAAGGAAGCAAAATTGCCATACTTTGAATACATCATGTCACGTCATTTTGACATTTGCTAATGATAATTTGACAAATGTAAACAATAAAATAAAATTTTCATAAATGCACGCGGATGAAGTCACACGGGAACAACAAGTAATAGATTAAGCAAAAACTTTGTATCGTATTTTAAGAAAATTGGACAAAGGAAACTGAAATAGTTAATGTTGTCAGTGTGGCTAAAATATCAATCCAAATTATCAAAGATTTTATTATAATCGTGATTATCACATTATGAGACAAATTCACAAAAACTTACAAACAACAAAGTTAAAAAGATTTTCTTTTCTTTCATTATAAAAACACATCTTAGTTAAATCACGGATTTTATGTCACATGTTCTCAGCGTAGTGTTGTCGCTTTTTTCTTTACAGTACAATATAATTTACTAGCTTTAGCCCGCGACTCCGTCCGCGTAAAATAATAAAAAAACAAAAGCCTACGAGTTCATCCAGACTATTCTCTACATCTGTACCAAGTTTCATTCAAATCCGTTCAGCCATTTATGCTACAAAGTCTAACAAACATCCATCGGGCCATCCAAACTTTTTTTTTTTTATAACATGAGGTGGCAAACGAGCAAGCGGCCACCCGAATCCGCCAAAATGGCGAAGCGACCGCTGCCCATAGACATCCGCAATTGCAGATACGTTGCCTACCTTTATCCGACGGAGGAGGAGACGCACATAAAGAGGATATTTCCTCTTCCTATGCATCTCCTCCACTGTCAAATCCACTTCCCTTTCCCATCCTCTTCTTATGAGAAAAGAGTGGTAAGGCGTA
>NW_013527804.1:4597826-4650397 GCF_000836215.1 Papilio polytes
TTATCTATTTTACTGTGTAAATAAGGATAACTCTTTTTTTAATAAAAAGCCTAAAGCATGACGTAAGTGTGGTTACTAAAACCCTAATGTGGGAAAGAGACCATAAGTTGCTGCCAACATCAAGGAAGCAAAATTGCCATACTTTGGATACATACATCATGTCATGTCATTTTGACATTTGCTAATGATAATTTGACAAATGTGAACAATAAAATAAAATTTTCATAAATGTACGCGGATGAAGTCACACGGGAACAAGTAATAGATTAAGCAAAAACTTTGTATCGTATTTTAAGAAAATTGGACAAAGGAAACTGAAATAGTTAATGTTGTCAGTGTGGCTAAAATATCAATCCAAATTATCAAAGATTTTATTATAATCGTGATTATCACATTATGAGACAAATTCACAAAAACTTGTTACAAACAACAAAGTTAAAAAGATTTTCTTTTCTTTCATTATAAAAACACATCTTAGTTACATCACGGATTTTATGTCACATGTTCTCAGCGTAGTGTTGTCGCTTTTTATTTACAGCACAATACAATTTACTAGCTTTCGCCCGCGACTCCGTCCGCGTGAAAAAAACAATAAAAGCCTATGAGTTCATCCAGACTATTCTCTACATCTGTACCAAATTTCATTGAAATCCGTTCAGCTATTTATGCTACAAAGTCTAACAAACATCCATCGAGTCATCCAAACTTTCGCATTTATAATATTAGTAAGATTTGAAACTAACTTTCGACCAGACACCGACCGCAAAGAATTGAAAAAAAGTAGCCTATGTGTTCTTCCAGACTATCTCTACATCTATGCCAAATTTCATCCAGATCCGTTCAGCCGTGTAGACAACAAACATCCATCCATCCATTTATTCTTTCGCATTTACATGCAAGACTTGTAAGAAGTATTATCAATATTTCATCGCTACAAAACTTCTTTCCCAACTTATTTATTAAGATAACAATAAATAGTAATTAAAATTCAAAATTTTATCTTTTCTAAGAAATTAATGTTAAATAAAATTAATTTTAATTATCTTAAATAATTGTAATTAAAATAATTTTAAAACAATAAAATGTGATTCACACGCTGCTAACATTCTTTAATGTAAATGCTATTCAATATTAGTTTTCACGAACTGATAACCTTACTGACTTAAGGGTTGTTCTTTCGTAGTTTGTGTTTATTTCTTAGTTACTTAATAAAATAAATGTATATTTCACATTTTTTTATGCAGTACATACGCTATGCTATGGCGTCTTAGTTGTTAAGATTATGTCATTCTAGTGTTATTGAACACTTTATTTATTACTAGCTTTCGCCCGCGACTCCGTCCGAGAGGAATTAAACAAAACAAAAGTGAGTAGCCTATGTGTTCTTCCAGATTATTCTCTACATCTATACCAAATTTCATCGAATCAGTTCAGCCGTTTAGGCTACAAACGCCGACATACATCCATCCAAACTTTTGCATCTATAAAGAGAAAAGATTTGTATTTTTGGATTTTCGTAATGAAATAACTCAAAAACTACATCACCGATTTCAAAAATACTTTCATCATTAAAAAGCTACGTTATCAGTGGGTAACATAGGCTATATTTTTCATTAACTTTGCTATTTTCACGCGGGCAAAGTCGCGAGCAACAGCTAGTATGTTATAGATTCCACACAGATACCGCTAGCGATAGCTAGTAAGGTTACTCATGTGGCTAGAACAATTCTAAAGAGATTCCTATTAAAATCAGGCGCGCTTAACATACTCTATTCTGTCCAATCGATTAACGTGGTTTCATTTCGATAAATCGATTGAATTTCTACAAACGTATCGAATGATGTCACATCTCTAGACTGTACTGCATTGGTTGGAAGACTGTGTATACGAGAACATGTATATGTGTGAGCGCAGTTAAAAATAGCTCAGTCAACGCACGATCCGCGTCGCGCAACTATCGACATTATAAGTCTTATAAACAATATTGTATTTTGAAATATATAGTGATTACTTTAAATTGTAATAAGGTATGTTGCTTTTTAATATATTAAGTTGCTAAATTGAATGTAAATTGCGGTCCTTTAATATAGTTACTAAATGTTGAAGGTAATGCTAAACTGAACAAATTGAATACAATTTGTTTACAATGTCGGTAGATAGTATTCAAACAATATTCGTGTAACTGGAATGCTGGCAGATAGCTTTTGTCAGCAAACTTATTTTTGAATATTCGAAGCATTGACATGAAACTTGTAATTCTTTTTTCTCAATAAAACTACGATTAAGGAAGCATGCGTATCCATAATGTTTGTAAACAAATGCATTAAGTCATTGCACCTTTATCTTTAGGGCAATTGATTTTGTTATTATACACAAAAGAATATTATGGACGTAACAATAGCTATACCACGGTTTCGTCTGACTGGTAAAGCCTGATCTCTTTTCTGTCAAATCAGTAGTATCCTTGGCAAAGTCCGGTTTATTATGAGACCTTAAAGACAGCTAGAGAATACATTTTTTTCAAATCCATTCTGCTTTTCCGTATATTAATTCATTTAAAGAAACTCTGTAACTCATGTAGACTTAATAATTCTTATGTTTACGACGTGCTTTATGCGAACACACTTTCACGTGAGAACAAACGCCGACAATGCAATTCATTGACGTTGTAGTTCATTGAACGGGGTCAGACAATGTAGACAACATATACTTTAAACGAGCTGTCGCCCGTCATTTTGACAGCGCGAAATTTAAAAAAAAATAGCCCATAATATGCCTATCCATGTCAGCTACCCTCCAGTGAAAGTCCCGTCGAAATCTGCCCAGCCGTTTCGGATATTACCCGAGCAAACGCGGATTGCGGACAGACAGACAGACAAAACATTTTTTAATGCGATTATCGTTATCAGCAACGCAAATACATCTTTTGATATTACAAACAGACACTCTAATTTTGTTATATGTAGAGATACAGATATATGCTTTAAATGGACAGGAAACGATAACCAGAAAAAATGTAAGGACAGTAGCAAAATTACTTATAATACAAATATGCAGGTTCTAACGGGGAAGTACACTCATGTTAATATAAGCCAAAGATTGGAATGGTGGATGTCGATCAAATTTGACACAGAACATAGCCGGAAACAGATTGGCCACTTTTTTAATTCCGTGCCGACGAAGTCGCGGCTAAAACCTAGTCTCATAATGGGCGTGGGGTCTTTGTTATCATGACTCACGTTTACGTGCAATGTATATCGTTATCTCTCTTTGTTATTCGCAAAAGAAAGGGAATACAATATGTTCTGCAAAGCAAACATGATTTAACACTTCGTAAGCAATTAAAATGTATGTACGTATTAAAGTTTCTTCATGTATAAATATGGTTGGATTATAATGAACTTGTAATTTTTAATAAGTAATTTCTAATAATAATAATAATAATTTATTTAACTCATGTAACAGAATATTACACATATGATATTTAATATATATTTTTATATTTCTTTATATCATATTAGCTGGCATTTTGTTCTTAGCTTCATCAAGCATAAAATAGTTATTAAACGTAACAATGATAACGCAATTTCGCAACACGTTCATAACATATTGTATACTGATTATATGTACTTACATTATCTTGTTTCAGTATGTGACGGTTCTAATGTGTATAGCTCATTAGTTCGAATGGCGTTAAACTAGACAGTGTTTTACAATCGTTAAGATGTTGAAAAACCTAGAGGCAGTCCACAGAGCTATAAAACTATTAGAAGTGACATCAAAATGTACAACTATAAGTGCTAGAAGACTGAATGCATGGGCAAAAGATGGAACAATAAAATCGCCGTTTAAGAGTATTGAAGTACCAAACTGCACTCTGTATGAATATATATGGCAGAATCTGGAGAGATGGCCCGAACGTACTGTAACGGTGAGTGTTTATTTAATAATCTTTATCTATTCTAATATTATAAAGAGGAAATATTTGTATTCTTGTATGTATTGAAATAACTCATAAACTACTAGGCCGATTTCAAAAATTCTTTCACTATTGAATAGCTGCGTTATCAGAGAATAACATGGGCTATATTTTTTATATCACGCGGGCGAAGTCACGAGCAACAGCTTGTAAAGACTGATTGTAAACAATTTGAAACTTGAATCATATTCTTTTACATGAATTATTCGATAAAATGAAAACAATAATCAAAAATTCATATGATAAGTGTACATAAATAATGACTCATCTTAACTGCATTTTTGACGAAATACATGTATATAAGCAATAAAATATATGGAAAATAGTAAGATAAATGTCTAGACTCATTTCGATAATATTTAATGCTTGCTTTCGTCTGCGACTCAGTCCGCGTGGAATTAAAAAAAAACAGAAGCGAGTAGCCTATGTGTTCTTCCAGACTATCCTCTACATTTGTGCCAAATTTCATCCAGATCCGTTCAGCCGTGTAGGCAACAAACTCTAACAAACATCCATCCATCTAAACTTTCGCATTTATAATATTAGTGTGATAATTTTTTGCGTTCACACATTTATTTGCTACAAGTAGATAATGCTAGTGGTTTTTTTTGTTGAGTTTATCTAGATCTTAAGATATAATTGTAATTTAATTTTTTCAGGTTTGTGCAACAACAGGCCGTGGATACACCTATGAGCAAGCATTCAAACTATCAAACACATTCGCCGCTAATCTTAGAAAGAAGTTTAGGTTACGCGACGGAGATACGGTAGCGGTTATGTTGCCCAATATTCCCGACTTTCCTTTAGTAGCATTGGGTATATTAGAAGCTGGGGGTATTATAAGTACAATAAATCCCATATACACCCCACGTAAGTATTTGTTACATTATTCTTTCACATATAAAATGTAACAAACAACATTTTTTTTACAAAATAAACTCGTCATGAAAATTTAATAGCAAGAATATCAAACTGTGTCTTTGCTATTTTATTTTAAAAAACGTCTAATATTTTTTGAGCTTCTCACTTACTCACAAATTAAAGTATAGTTTATTTTACGTAAACTATTCCTTTGATTTTTCTGAATTCATTGTTTTATTATTATATTTTTAAGATACTAACGCTGTACAAATGTGTTGTATAATCACCAGAACCGAAATATTAAAACAAATTCTCACTTTGTATTCACAAAGGCGTTTGACGGGTGTCAGTGTAAGCTTGTATTGTTAGTGTAATTTAAGATGATCATATACTGGTAAAGAGCTGTTATTTCAGTATACAAGGAAATGGTAAATATTGAAAGCACTGTTAACGTAATAATTTTAATGGCACCATAAATGACCTACACCGATCTAGATTTAAAATAGTGTTTATAAAATTTATTATCGAAAACCTACTTCATTTAGATTTATAGTTTTCTAATTTTTTTTTAATTTAATATCAACAAACTGCAATTTAATACATTTATGGTTAAATACTTGGTGCCATTAAACATATAATGAAAACATTAACAATGAAGTATCATTGTAACAAAGTTTGTCGCTAAAACATCAACTGATTGAGAGAAAAAATGTTGATTATCTATTTTAAGAAAAAAATACTACAAGAAGACTCAGAAATCACTCATAAATGTAATTGACTATTTGCCTGAAACTTTTAAAACAGGGGCATACCTTCGACTAAACTATCGCATAACTGCTGTGCGATTGCCGATTGTTTTTCAGCCAAATCAACAGTTTAGATGCACAACTAAAAATTGAGTAGTGTGCGGAAATCCATATAAGCTGATAGAAATCAAAACTAAACAGTTCTGCGATAGTTTAGTAAGTATGCGCACGCTCTTAAAATCAAATTTAATACTCACTAATGGAATGATTTTAGACGAAATACAACGTCAACTGCTACTAAGTGAAGCAAAGGCAGTTGTTACTATTTCCGAAACAGTGGCCACTGTTAGAGAAGCTATACAATTGGCAAAATTAAACATTCCTATAATAGCTGTGAAGAGTAACGGAGAATCTGTACCACAAGGTATAGTTTCGTTCCATGAATTGACTGAAGATGTACATATAGATAAGTCTTGTCTGAAAGAAGTGAGACGAAGTATTGATGACATATGTTTCCTACCATATTCAAGTGGAACTACAGGACTACCTAAAGGTGTACAGCTCTCCAGTAGGAACTTAATAGCGAATTGCGAGCAGCTAAATGAACCATTTATAAGATGTCATAATGATACTACTGGTAAGTACAGTTTTTTTTTTATTATAAGATGGCAAACAAGCAAACGGGGACCTAATTATGCCTAAATAGCGTAAAGACCGCTGTTATAGATATCTGCAATTGCAGATTGGTTTACTTTTAATCGAGAAGGTAATATAAGGATAATTCCCGTTTCTATACACCTCTCCTTCAAATCCTCTCTCTGTGAGGAATGGATGGAATGGAAGGGAAAAAGGTAGTCCTCTAATTCTAATTTTAGTAAATTAGACTTATGGTATGACCACTTATTAGACACGAAATTCCTTCCAAACAGCGTCTTCTGTGTGGGCATGCCATGACACCGGGCTAACTGGCGAATTGATATAGAAACTAGAAGACGTAAAAAATAGAAATGTTGAGAAGTAAAAAAACATCCAAAGCCAGAACATAAGTCCTTGGTTCAGACAAGCACAAAACAATAATTTCAGGTTTTCCAATACCTACATTTACTGTTTTTTTATCTAATTTATGAGTGGCCAAAGTACTAATGCCGATTTATTAGTATTTTCATATCAAGTACTTAGTTTTTGTGTTTCAACGATTGACCGATAGAGCACAAAATATTTAAAGCTAGATTAATCTTATCAGAAACTAAAAAGTAAACATGTTATGAATTACGTCTTACAGATAAATAAATTACGTAAGACGTAATACGTTTCAGACAAACATACTGGAAAGGGAGAGTCTGACTGTTTTCTAAAGAGATAATTTGAACAGCTTAAAAGCTAACAAATGGAGTGTGTTTGTAGTGGAATGTAAAATTAAATAAAAACATAGAATTTCCGTCCAATTATTATTATGCTAACATAAATGACATTAATTATGATTTTCAGCCACACATCAAGACGCTATTATGACAGTGCTTCCTTTATTCCACATTTATGGTGCCTCAGTGTTGATGTTTCACAAAATGACACAAGGCATTAAATTAGTGACGATGGCAAAGTTTCAACCGGAAACGTTCTTAAATGCGCTACAGAAATACAAGACAAATATTATATTTGTTGCACCGCCTTTGGGTACGTAAACAATATAGTTAAACTAAAATATGTTCCTAAATTCTTAGTAGTTAAGGTTATTTTGTCTCGACTCCTTTAGTCAAATTGGAAGTTCGTGAGAGTCAATCTGATATGACGTGACGTGAAAAAGTACGAATAATAAATAAAACTGTTACATTAAATAATTCCAGTGATAATGATGGCGACCCATCCTGCTGGTTTGCCGGAGAAGTTCCAATACTTAGAAACAATTGTGAACGGCGCCGCACCGCTGGCAGAAACCGATGCGGAAAGATTCATCAGTAAATCAAAGGTACTACCTAAATTTAACTTTCCATCATCAGCATACACAACCACTGAGATGTTAGAATAGTTCAAAAATAATTATTAACAAGGAATTAAAATAAACTTTGTTTGTGTTATGGCACTCGAAAGTGCTAAATAGGCAAAGGGTTAGTGATCATTGTTTTGTCTGAATATAATACGAGTGTAAATACATTATCCATCATCATCATTTCCTCTAAATTATCCTACTCCTGTAGAGTTGTCGTACCGGACTTTCGTTCTCCAAATAACGCTATCATCCCTCATCTCAGTCATCACTCCCTTCTTGATCATGTCACCTTTCACGCAATCCAGCCAAAAAAAAATAAAACTGGTCTTTCTAGCGTAAACTTGATTTCCGGCAAGGCTATGGGTTAACAGAAACCTCTCCAGTTGTTACACTCACTCCTCGAGGATTAGATAACTATGGATGCGTTGGATACCCTATACCAAATACGGATCTGAAGATTGTTAACAGCGAAATGAAGATTTTGGGTCCAAATGAGGTAAGATTTGCACTTATGCATTAAAAAATAACATTTACAACGTGCTATGTAAATAACCTTACCAGTTACTTGATGTTATCAGGTGTTGCTCTACTAAAAATAACAAAATGTAAAACGCTTTTAAGTTAGTCACCTTTTACGACAGACTAAGGTGTGACTAATTTGAAGTTTTGCTTCAGGAGCTAGGCTTTTTTTTATATGAGAAGGGGTAAACGAGCGGCGGGAACACAAAGGTGGTCAACGACGCCCATGGACATCCGCAGCACCAGAGGAAATACAGATGCGTTGCCGTAAAAGGCTTGAAAGGAACTAGAGATTCCAAATATTGTCAATCTCACTCGAATTTACATTAATTTTATTTGATAAAATTAAATCATTGTAAACATTCCAGAAAGGCGAGCTGCTAGTAAAAGGCCCTCAAGTGATGAGAGGCTACAAAGACAATGCTGCTGCAGACAAAGAGACATTTACAGAAGACGGCTGGTTCAGGACAGGAGATCTGGCGATAGCAGACCACACGGGCAATGTCTCCATAGCTGATAGACTGAAGGAGTTGATCAAGGTATGACATAAGAACATCAACTGATGATAAATTTGGCTACATGTCTTCAAATTATTGGTGAACACGAGGCTCTCATTTTAATAATATCGTTAGTAAGCTGACATGGTTCATCATATTCATCACCAGCTCACTACGTCCCCACCGAGGGGCTCGGAGCCTACGCTAAGTTAGGGTGACTAGGCCTTAGTCAACCGTGCTGGACAAGTGCGGGATGGTTGATATGGTTTAAACCAAATAAACTATATGGCTGATACAAAAGATCTTGACTAGTAGTTATAGTGATATTTTAAATAAAATGTTTATTTGGAAAGGAATTGACTTAAAATCGTTTTTGTTAATTGTTTCAAGTAATTGATTTAACAAGTAAATAATAAATCTGCTCGTGTTACAACATAAATCAATTATTCTGAAACAAAGGCTTTAGTGTGTTTTATTAGATCAGAATTACGTTATACAATGAAACAATAATTTATAACAGAACCCTTACAGAAACTCTTGTGGTTTGAAGCAAATAGAATGACTGAATCAATCGAATATTCAATAGTTCAAGAGTCTATTCAATAATAACAAGTTTAATTAAGTTACGACTGACTCCGTCTGCTAGTTAAATGTGGCTTTATTTCTCTATCTATACATATAATAATATTGGAGTGTCTGTAATATCAAAAGAAAAATTCCATATTTCGGGAAGATGATGTATTTGCGTTGCTTATAACGAAAATCGCGTTTAAATTTATTTTGTCTATCTGTCTGTCTGTCCGCAATCCGCGTTTGTTCCGGGTAAGCTCTAAAATGGCTGGGCCGATTTCGACGGGACCTGTGCTGGAAGGTAGCTGACATGGATAGGCATAGTATAGGGTACTTTTTAATGCTGTCAAAATGCCGTAACGGATGGTCCAAATTTGCGCTAACGAAGTTTGCGGGCGACAGCTCGTTTGAAGATAAAATAATATTAATAAGACTTATCTAAGAATACAGTTTAAATAAGTAATAAAAATAAAATTTTATTTGTTTTTAACTGGAAGAGACTGTGTTCCATATTTGCATATTGGTTTAATCAACTCTTATTTATAAAAACAACAATATTTCCTCCCGTTACTTTATATTATTGGGTATGTTCACCTTTGATAAATTAATTGTATTCTTAAATCGAAAAGGTATTTATAGAGAGTTCGATAACCAACAGATAAATAAGAAATTGCAGCAATTTCATTGTTGGGCAAAATGTAATACTTTCACAGAAGAATAACGTTTATGAGCTGGGCGAGATTCCTAGGACGCTCCAACTGCAATAAAAACCCATAAGAATTAAGTTCCCACTTTAACTGGTCGTCCTACCTCGCTCTATCCTAATTCCGTTATTGACAACAATAATAAAGTATTTACAAATTACAGGTAAAGGGCTTCCAAGTGCCTCCAGCGGAATTGGAAGCAGTTCTTCGTGAACATCCTGACGTCAACGAGGCTGCAGTCGTCGGTGTGCCTCATCCAACTAAGGGCGAATCTCCTAAAGCGTTCATCGTTCTAAAATCAAACACCAATACTAGTGCTAAAGAAATCAGTCAGTTTGTCGATAAGAAAGTAGCTTCATATAAGAGAATTGAAGATATAACATTCATAGATAGTATACCAAAAAGTTCGGCTGGGAAAATTTTAAGACGAGAATTAAAAGAGAAATTCTGCTAAATCTTTTAATAGACATGTCATTAGATATTTAAAATTATACTAAAGGCGCACACTTTTAACTAAACTATTGTCCGATTGTCGATTGTTTCGCAATTCAACTGTTTAGTTGCACAACTAAAAATCGAGTAGTTTGTGCACATATAAACTCTTAGGAATTATCTTAGAAACCGACTAAACAGTTGTGCGATAGTTTAGTCTGTGCGCGCTTTCTAAACTGTTTTAAGAGTCGGCGATATCTGGTATCCAAGACAACCCACTTTGGGTCGTTACACAAGCGTTATAAATAAGTCTTAAGAATTGTCCAAATTATGCGACGATTTGAGGTTCCATGGCAACATGAAAAACTGTAATTGTTTTTTTCTTGTCATTTTGGTTTACACAACTAATTTCATGTGCATTCATTTTACTGAATGCTGGATTTTTTCCGTGATTAGTTGTTGATCGTAACGTGATGAAAATTTAGTTTTTCAATTATTGGAACAGCCTTAAATCGTAGCTTTTGTTTCTGACATTTTATGTCACGGTTTCCATTAATATACTCGTAGATTTAAACCCGGATTTATTAAGAAAATTGGTAGCTTTGACATGGTTTAAAACAGTAGTAATATCTATTGTTATAAGTTACTAGGATATCGTTATGTAATTAAGTAAAATATATTATGTAAGACTGGAAAGGATCAATATTATTATATAATAATTTAGGTATTGTATTTTATAATTTATAATTAAATTAAAAATACATAGCGACACTATCGCACTCATATTTACATTTTGCAATGTTTTTCTTTTACGAATAACAGCTGGCTTTATTGGCTAGTATAGGTATGCCTTTGTCAGAACTATCTCACAACTGCGATTGTCGATTGTTTTGCAGCCAATTCAATGTTTCTGTACAACTTAAAATCGAATATGCGCCCCTCCATATAAGCTAATAGGAATCAAGGCGAGACTAAACGGTTGCTCTGTTGTTCAGTACATATGTGCAAGTGCTCTTAAAATACAGTCTATAAGTTTTTCCAAAAACATATCATTTTATTATATACTACTAGCTGTTCCCCTGCGGCTTCATCCTCGTGTAATTATAAGAACTTTATTTCATTGTTTACATTTATCAAATTATCAATTACAAATGTCAAAATGCCATGATATGATGACAACCTTGCTTCCTTGATGTTGGCAGCAACTTATGGTCTCTTTCCCACATTAGGGTTTTCATCCAAAATATTTACCACCTAAGTTTAATTTTGTTAAAATATATAGCCTAAAGCGTGACGTAAGTGTAGGGTTTTTTATTCAAAAAAGAATTATTCAAACATATGCTGTAATTCCTGAAATCTTAGGCAACAAAGAAGTCTGCGTTTACGCTTTATTATAATAGTATAGATGTAAAGAGCTACAAAGCAACGCGATACGGCGAGGATGTTTATATTCCTAAATCTAGCTACAACATTGCCGTCCTTTGAGTTCTCTATGAATAAAACAGAAATGACTATATATGTACATTTGCATGTGTAACAGCAGGAAACGCAAGCTTATATTCCTCTTTAGACACATCTAGCGCGGTTATTTTATATGTTGTTTTTTATACTCATATTTACTTGTAATAAATAAACGTAAAGTACACATAATCTGTTTCTTTAAACGATGTTTTATTAAAGAAATAAATTAATATTGGAGTAAACTCTAAGCGTGTCCTTATTTAAAACAATGTTTAAATGTTATTCCACATTCCTTACCTTTCTCCTGTCCTACTCCCGTAGGGTCGGCACAACAGGTTGTTGTCCTCCAAATAACTCTATCATACGTCATCTCAGTCATCACTAACTTTTTCATCATGTCCACTTTCACCTTTCCTTCGACAGTTAAAAATATTTATACTATTAGAATTTATACTATTTATACTATAGAAATTAAGTAATGTATTACTAGCTTTATAATGGTGAAAGAATTTTTGAAATCGGCAAAGTAGTTTTTGAGTTTTTTCAAACGACAATACAAATCCTTCCTCTTTATTATGTTAGTACAGATTTCCACTTAGACTATAAATGTAATAGTGTAAATGAGAACTTAGCTGTTTTGTAGCGTAAAGATGATTTGCAGAAATTAATGTAATTTGTGACTTCGACAAAATTATACGGATACCAGATAACATCCTGTTTTTAACAAAAATACCTGTACATAGTCATAATTTTTTTGTATTAAAGTACTTATTTCAAATACTGATGGACAAAAACTAAAACTACTTTACAATATGTAAGCGTTATAGACATCCTAAAAGCGTGTCTACACTTTTGACTAAACTATCGAACAACTGTTTAGTCGCGCTATGATTCCTATTCGCTTATGGAAGTGCGCACACTACTCGATTTTTAGTTATGCAACTAAACAGTTGAATTGGCTGAGAAACAATCGACAATCACACAACCTGCGATACTTTAGGTGCTATTCCAGGGTTTGTTTTTAGAATGTTTAGCAAGTCTAGATGAAGACGCCGGAGACCAACTAATCCATGGGCGTCGATGATCTTCATTATCCCGTCCTCATTTTGCCCCTTCTCTTATAAAAACATTTTACTCTTGATGATGTACCTCAGCTCACTTAACCACTTTGTAAGCAGTAAGAAAACATCCTATTATATCTTATCTTAATGGATGGATGTTAGAGTTTGTAGCTTGAATGGCTAAACAAAAAAAAACTGATGTTCTGGTCGGATAGTCTGGAAGAACACACAGATTACTTACTTTTTTCTATAATTCCATTCCGACGGAGTCGCGGGATATATCTAGTTATAAGATAAAACATAGTTATCAAACAAAATAAAATAACTTTGAACTTTAAATGGACACGTTATGCAATGTTATCGAAACTGTCCAGAATTATCACATTACATTGACCAAGTATGATAATTGGTAGCAACGTCCTCATTTACACCGAAGCGTAATCTAAACTCTTTCAAAATTTATTATTTAAACGGTCAATTTAAATAAACCTGAGCGACAACGTATAACGTAGATTTAATATGTATTTGCAACTGTGGATAAGTTAAAATTGTGTTGTTTTTATTAAAAAAGATTGGTTAAGAAATGCACGAATACAGGTATATAATAATGGTATCCTTAGACCACACCGAATAGAAGATGTCTAAGTAATCACTGACTTACAGGAGTAGGTTCTGTTGTTACAATAGGTTCAATAGTTATGTAAACGATTGTACCAATTATTTTATAAAAAAATATAGAGTAGGATAAAGGGACAGAAGATGATGACTGATATGATAGCGTTTAATTTTAATGTTCGTTTCTATTGTGAAACGATCTCAGTGTGTACGGTCATTGCTGCGTTTGATTACTTCAGTCATTTGCTGACTTTGCGTGAGTGAAGTCTATGTAAACATATAGAGAGTTAACACACTCCGTGTAAATAAATATTGTTGACATGTTTAGAACGCAATTGATAAATAAAGCATTTAAAAATGATTATAGAAACTTTCTCGGTGTATTAACAAAGAAGAAACATGTATGGACAAGTGATAATATTGTTAAATCGCCATTTAAAGACATTGTAATTCCAAATATTAGCGTCGGTGAGCATCTGGTGCAGAATTTGGAGAAGTGGGCAACGAAAACTGCGGCGGTAAAGATGTTTTTTCTTCTTTACTTATTTTATTGTTTTGTGTGCAGAGTTTTTGTGATTTCTTCTTCTTCGTATCTTCATTGTTGAAGGTCAGGCTTGCCCTGGTAAGCCTTTACCGTTTCATCTACCAGCTGCCTCCACGCCGCCCTGTCTTCGGCTCGTCTCAGGGTAGTCCGAATGTTGAGTCCCAGTATGGACTGCACGTGATCGGTCCATCGGGAAGGTGAACCCCCCCGTGACCTTTTGCCCGCGATCTATATATATTTAAGTGATATAAGGTACAAGAAAACACTATGAACGAGCACTTTACACATCTTTACAAATTACAGTCGTCCATTAAAAAAGTGAGCACATTCAATACATTTGAATCTATCTTATCGCAACAAATGTTAGAAAATTTTGTAAAATCTTCAAAATAATTAAAATCGGTGACGAGCTATGGAATAAGTGGAGTAATATTCTCATGTAAGTGATATTGTAAAATAGTTTTTGAAAATAAGAAATCTTTAAACCTTAAACCTCGACCTTGAACAACTCTATTCTTTAACTAGCTGTTCCCGTGCGGCTTCATCCGCATGAAATTATGAAAATTTTATTTTATTGTTGTACATTTGTCAAATTATTAAAAGCAAATGTCAAAATGACATGACATGACAAACCTTAGCAATCTTGCTTCCTTGATGTTGGCAGCAACTTACGGTCTCTTTCCCACATTTTATCCAAAATACTAACCCCCTAAGTTTAATGGCGTGAAAATATATAGCCTAAAGCGTACCTCAAGTGTAGGGCTTTTCATTAAAGAAAAAATTATTCAAAAACATGCTGTAATTGCTGACATCTTAGGGAACAAAGAAGTGTGTGTTTACGCTTTATTAGAATAGAATAGAAGTATAGACGAATAAGTACAAGTATAGAGGTGTGTAGGAAAATGTTATTCCATATCCGTTCCTATGTTTATTATAGTATGTAATAACTAACGACATATCTACAACTTTCACTTCTTGCTCATGTAAGTGGACATTGGTCACTTCAGAATTTAAAGGACATTACTCCTACATGGCCGTTTGCCCTTTGCCCTTTGCTCGTTTACTGTCGTATGTTACAAATATATATTACAGGTATAAATGCATTTATTATTTAAACACACAAATGTTTTAATCCGATATTTACCTACTTAGATATCGTTATAATATTAAAGAATTAATTTCGATTTTATCAAATTCTGTCGTTACACGAGTTATCTAAATAATTTCCAGTACTATTCAGAAAATACGACAATATTCATGACTGGCAAAAGATAAACAAAATATTTGAAAAGAGTTTTAGTTAAATTATGTTAATCTGGATATAATATGCACCTCGTGAATAAACATTTACTTAAATTTTGAAGTCCAGTGTTGTTAAACAAACGGCATTTAAATCGGGTTTACCTTGACGACAACGACCTTGAAAGAAGATATTAAATATTATGCGTATTTTGATTTCAACTTATCAGCTACTGTAAATTCAGAATAAATTATTAAATCACTCGATGATTACTATAATGGGCTCTGGAGATCTAAAATCGTTGCCATGGAAATGAAAAAAAAAAAACAATAATAAGTTCTAGAAAGTTGGTATGGTGGGACAGTTTTATATAGGTATATATAAAATTGATTGGTACATTGCTGGGATTCGAACCCAGGACCTGTAGACCACAAGTAAAAGGCTTAAACCCCTGAGCCACCAAACACTAGAAAATGTGCAAACGTTTTTTATTTATACAGATTTTTCATTTATTTTAGGTATGTGGAATAACTGGTCGACAATACACATACGAGCAAGTATATACGCATTCACAACGACTTGGTGCGAATTTAAGAAAAAAGTTAAAAATACAAAAAGGAGATACGATCGGAGTTATCTTGCCGAACATGCCGGAATACCTCGCGACCCTGATCGGTTCACTTAACGCTGGTGGTGTCATTTCTACAATGAATCCCAATTATACAGCGTGTAAGTATTCTCAATAAAAAAGGTCCAAAACAGACATTAATTCACATCTTTAATAATTTAAATATGAAATCTGAGGGCTGAAGTAATGTCGGTGTAAATGAATCTTCATCAACAATATCTAATGTAAGCATTTACATTGTAAATTAACTTGGTACCACCGCTAATGATGTATTCATACAACCTTCATAGTATATCAAAAGAGGTTCGCTTTCATGGAAATTGAGCTAGCCACAAACACGCGACGCCGTGGACAAAGAAAAGTTTCAAATGAGAGGCGTAATTAAACGCATCACGATACAACAAATGTTTAAATTTATTAAGGTTAATAGAGAAGGATTGCTCCCTCCACTAACATCAAACTTGACCTAGGATTTGCTACTGTAGTGTTCCCGTGACCCAGCCATCGGCGGACAGGAGGAACACCGCTGGGTTTTTAGTGGGTATTCCGGCCACGTCTGTTCTTTTTGGCCGGCGAGTCCCACATACCCCCCCTAGTAACGGGGGGGATGCGTAAATGCATTTTCCCAGCGAGAAAAAAAAAAAAAAAAAGGATTTGCTACTGTTAGTTAATGTCACGTTGGAGCCACGGGCACGTAATAAAAACTATTTAATACATTCCAGATGAAATTCAACGACAAGTAACTATGTCGGATACAAAATTAATTTTCGCCGTCCGCGAAACGATTGACGTCGTCAAAGAAGCATTAAAACTATGCCAAAAAAACATTCCTATTATAGTTATTAATTTAGACGGGAGCTTACCAGAAGGAACTATATCTTTTAAAGAATTAGCTGAAGACAGTCATGTAGATGTAAGCATTTTAAAAGAAGTTAAAAGTAAGGGAGAAGATATCTCATTTCTTCCATATTCTAGTGGTACTACCGGTCTACCTAAAGGTGTTGAATTAACACATTCTAATATTGTAGCTAATTTACTACAACAGGACACAGAATGTAGACAATATGAGTATACAACTGGTAAGAAATAAATAAAGAATCCTATTCAACATTTCTAAATGCTATCGCTGATATCTACGAGTATAGTATTCTAATATTGTAAAAAGGGAATTTTGTATTTTTTGACATGTATCGAAATAATTCAAAAAATTTAGGGACCATTTCAAAATTCGTCTACCATTAAAAAGTTTCGTTATCACCGAGTAAAATAGGCCATGTTTTTACTATTTTTTTAATTTCACGTGGACGAAGTCAAGAGCAACAGCTAGTATAAAATTAGACTAAATGCTATCTATGTGCTTTGTCAGCTGTAAAGAAAATAAACTGAATAAAACCACGTTTAATGAGAAATCTTACTTAAAAGATTTAGTAAAAGTTCAATTAAAAATATTATTATTTTCTCTTTTCTATTTCCACAGAAACCTATCAGGACAGTGTTCTGGTGTCTTTGCCGATGTTTCACTGTTATGGTTTAACAGTCGTCACACTTCATAAGTTCTCAGTCGGTCTGAAACTAGTGACTGTGCCGCAATTCAGACCAGAAACTTTCGTTAATATTCTATCTAATTTTAATTTAAATTTGTTCTACTTGTCTCCACCAACAGGTATGTTCATACTGTGTTTTAGATTTTTTATCTTTACTTATCTAATTTTTGTATAATAAAATAATGTCGATAATATACAACTGCCAATAAAACTAGATAATAATCTTATAACACATTCCTCAATAGTTTGTTCCAAGAATGAAATTCATTTTTAACTGACAGTAAATCCAATGACTTACACCTCTAAAATACTGGGTAGATAAAGAAAATATTTATTTATTACAGTATTATTCATGGGATCATACCCACAAGTTCTACCAGAATATCTAGAACACTTGAGATGCATAACATGCGGAGCTGCGCCTTTGCCTACAGCAGATATTGAAAAATTCTTAAGCAAACTCAAAGTAAGGTTTGACAAGACAATAGATGTCCTAATATAGGAAAGCAAAGTTGCTGTTATTTTTGAAGTAAATAAAAACTGTAAAACAACGAAACTACGAATGAACCTAAAAATAAGAACTTCGTGTTCTGATTAAGTAAGAAGAGTGGATAATAACTTCTAGAAAAAGTTTCGTAAATGGAATTAGCCCTATGGTGAACTTGTAACGTTGATGGAACTAATATTTTATTTTATGAAAAAAAAACGGATCGTCTGTTACTTTCCACTTGCATAAGGTATATTTTTAACAATTTTTTTTATCACATTTCAGCCCACTGCTCACTTCGCCCAAGCCTACGGTCTAACAGAAACCAGTCCACTTGCGACAGCCAATCCAATTGGATACAAAGACTACTCGAAAGTGGGATTCGCTTTACCTAGCAGTTCCCTGAGGATAATTGATGGTAACAATAACAACCTGGGTCCAGACGAGGTAAGGAATATTGTAAATAAAAATAATAATGAACGTAAACTGCACCATAATCTTACTTGATACGAAGTTTTCGAAAGTACACATTCGATAAGAAATTCCTCGTGGTCCTCTTGTACGCCATAATGAGACGTTTATCTTAATAAAATGCTTCTAAATCTAATGTAAAGGAACTATTAAACTTAATTGTACTGTAATGTCATTGTAGATTGGAGAATTAGTAATGAAAGGACCAAATATAATGAAAGGTTACAAGAACAATCCGGAAGCCAATAAGCAAGTATTTTTAGAAGATGGTTGGCTGAGGACCGGGGATTTGGCAAAAGTAGATGAATTTGGAGCCGTGACTATAGCAGATAGGCTCAAGGAGCTAATCAAGGTAAACATCCATCATAGTAAACCTAGATTTCTAAATAATGTTATGAACAATGAATTATTCCTCCTGAATATCGACGAAGAGACTAATATAGGTGAATACGTAATATTTCAGGTAAACGCATATCAAGTCCCACCAGCTGAACTCGAAAGTCTTTGTAAAGAGCATCCTGCAGTATTCGATGCAGCTGTTGTTCCCGTACCAGATGAAAAAACTGGCGAAAAACCAAAAGCATTTATAGTCGTCAAGAGTAGTGCAAAAGTGAACGAAGAAGATATAATGGCGTTTGTAGCTGAACGTGTAGCGCCTTATAAAAGATTAAAAGAAGTTAAATTTATAGATGAAATACCTAAAAATCCTTCCGGAAAGATATTGAGGAGGGTTTTAGTTGAAAAGTTTTGTTGATTAATGCTTGCAATTATAATTTACTTCTAACTTACGTGCATTTGCCAATCATTGTCGTCAAAATAGGGCTTATTACTGTCATTAGGGTTAACATTATTATTTATTTATTTCCATTATTATTGAGTTTATTGGTAATATAATATTATCTAAATACATTTTTGATATTCAATTCAGTTTTTAAGATATAGGAAATGAAATTGTAAGTCAAATCTGGGATAATAACGTAAATCCGAATTTATAACCTGAAGTGATCGCGGCGTCGTAAATTCTCGAAAGTTATGGATTCATATAAAATTCCGTATTAAATCCACGATTGAATTTTACCAAAATAATTTATCTTAGCATTGATATAATGCATTTACAAAAATGTTAAGATAATTTTTCGGTTCACTATTCACACAAAAATCGTATTTAAAATTTTGATTTAAATATCAACACATTTCTTCATTATTTACAGCGTTTACGTTATTAATAATCATTTATTATAATTATAGGTTAAAGTGCCTGATGAAATAAATCAGCAAATAAATTTAATTTACTTTTTAATGAAGACGTATTTTTTATGAACAAAGATCTTGTACAATTTTACTCTGATGACAAACATTACATCACCAGACCAATGCATTCAACATGCATTTCTAAATGGATTCATCATCAGTCTTCGCCAGTTCACTGCTGAACATCATTGGGGTTTTCACAATGCATTTAATAGTACTATTACATTTTTACTTTTTTTTTTATTTTGTTAAAATTCATTTTGTATTAAACGGGTTTTAACGGTAATTTATCGAAGTAAAAAACTGATTTTCAAAAAAAAGTCTTTTAATTAAAAATAAATAATTTCATAACAATTTGGCGGCAAGATAGCTTCTCGAGTATGAATTACGTTCAAACTCTTCTACAAGGAACTAAAGTCTTCAAGCAGCATGACTAATGGTGAGATGTCGGGAACAGGGAATCGTTAATAGACTAAGATAGAGCGAATGAAATATTTATACATCTTTATATTATAACCCAAACAGATAAATGCTATCACAGCAATGTTTGTACTTTTACAGTAAATATGCACTGCCGAAACACCTGGAAAACCACTTTAATGTCTCTGTTTTTATAACCTAATCAAGATTTTAAAATCCTTTGATTGCTACTCTGGTATACATCTATACTATTATAATAAAGCGTAAACACACACTTCTTTGTTGCCTAAGATGTCAGCAATTACAGCATATTTTTGAACAATTCTTTTTTTTAAAAAAAGCCTTACACTTACATACGTCATGCTTTAGGCTATATATTTTCACTCCATTAAACTTAGGGGGTAAATATTTTGGATAAAAACCTTAATGTGGGAAAGAGACCATAAGTTGCTACCAACATCAAGAAAGAAAGATTGATAAGTTTTATCATGTCATGTCATTTTGACATTTGCTATTGATAATTTGACAAATGTAAACAATAAAATAAAATTTTCATAATTTGATGCGGATGAAGCCGCACGGGAACAGCTAGTTTTTTAATATACACAATCAAATTAGTGTCATAATTTGATTGCGTTGCAATATGACGATTGTTAATATTTCTGGTTGGACTATAAAAAGATTGAGAATGACAATGCGTTTGTAAAACTACATCCGTAGTGGAGACTTACGGTGATAAAGGCACTTACACACATTTTCAAATTCTAAAACCATATGCACACTACACGGTTTCTTTCGAAGACTATTGTTTTTTTAATATCATCTTGCACTAATTTAAAGAATCATGTCTTAGATACAATTTTAACTAAATAAACGGCTTGTACATTTCAAAAGGCCTACAAGTTTTTGAATATAATTTTGTGACATTTTTTTTTCTCTTATTTTCATAGCCTTAATATATCTCTCGTATTTATTAACGGTTAAACAGTTAGAGATTTTCCACATATCTGCGCTAAGAGCTATCTCTGAGTATGGTTAACGATTTAAAGATTGAATTCCCGACATATAACCACGTCTGCTGCATTTAAACAAGGTTATTGTCAAGGTCACATTTGATATCTGGACAACAATCCGGGTAAGGTCTGTGTAAGTCTATCTCCGTGATGTGACATGCAGGATCGTTAGTCGCAACTACACCGCATCTGAAAAAAAAATGGCTAAATAGTATTAAATAAGTATTAAATACTAGCTTTCGCCTGCGTCTAGGTACGCGTGGAACTAAAACAAAAGCAAACATCCCTTGTTTTCTTAGAAACTATCCTATACGTCTGTGCCAAATTTAATCGAGATCCGTTCAGCCGTTTAGGCTATATACAAAGAAACATCCATCAATCTATATTTATAGCATTAGTAAGATTTTAAAAGTTATTTCACTGCTTGAAATATGTACGTTATTCTAGGTCATTTATACTAATATAATAAAGCGTAAACACACACTTCTTTGTTGCCTAAGATCTCAGCAATCACAGCATATTTTCAAATAACTCTTCTTTTAATAAAAAGCCCTACACTTACGTCACGCTTTAGGCGTTAAACTTAGGGGTAAATTTTTTGGATAAAAACCCTAATGTGGGAAAGAGACCATAAGTTGTTGTCAACATCAAGGAAGCAAAGTTGCCATGGTTTGTTTTCATGCTATGTCATTTTGACATTTGCAATTGCTAATTTGACACATGTAAAAAAATTAAATTTTCATAAATTTATGCGGATGAAGCCGCATGGGAACAGCTAGTTATATATATTGTCAACCAGTTAAAAGAGATACTCACGAAGCGTAATCTATCATATCGTGCCCACACACTATTCTGACGCAGTAGCCTATTGGTGATATTTCCTCACCATACGGTATAACATCGTTTATCTCTCGAATGTAACAACCTTCTTTGTGTTCTGTAAACAAAAAAAAATAAAAATCAATACACTTCTCGATATTACTCTTATATTATCATCATCATTAGATTACTATATGTAGTTAACGACGGAATTGATGTCTGTTGGCCTACCCTAAGTTAGAGGTGACTAGACCTTATTTAACTATGCTGGTCCCGTGAGTCGGTTGATTTTATTTATACGTTCAGCTTCGGTCCCTTTTATGTACTCGTTTCAGTCTTTTCGATTTTCGAATTATTTTTGTTACCCACGTTCTTACGGTGAACAAACGTAAGGCAACCTTTACGTATTGGTAAAGAAATTCTAAGATATATGTGAAATTAATTAAATTTAATTTTTAGTTTTTGGGTTCAACAAAATAAAAATAAAAAAAAGATAAAAACATATTCCGTCTACTGTTGTTACTGTTGTTGTTGTTGATGTTATTTTTCTATGTATGTCGTGTAAACCTATAATTAGGACAAATTATCTGCATGTTACTTATTGTATTGTGTAAAAATGTATGTGTTATAATTTTGTCCTGTTGGTTTATCTTAAAAATTAAATAAAAATAAAATAAATCAACCGTGGATCAGATTGGTTAAATAGCATCTAATCTAACTTAGGAGACGAATAGTGAGCTTATGTTGGTTAAATATAAACGTTAACGGTCAAGGGATGTTAGAGATTTGTAATTATGTAAGTATGTAAGTGAATCCAAATTACTAGAATAAGTTATGTTACGTCGAATGAATAATACGACAACTCAATATGCATGGAATGTAGACCGACTATTTTCTATTTTATGAATGCGTTGAACTCTTTTTCTTGGAACCTTGCATTTATAAATATTGGAATCGATTGTATTATTTTTGTTTCTCGATATTTACTATCTTATTTCTAAATACATACTTTTGATAAATTACTGTTTAGAAATACTTTAGATGTCTGTTTCTCTTTCGTTAAATTATATTATTACATGAATCGATTATAATACATCGAGTTTTTAATCGATACATGACGCATTTGTACAACAAACAACAATGACGTATAAATAAATGTTTTTAAATGATATCATCGTAAAATAAACCAAGTACATAAAGAACTCTTCAAAAATTTGACCTCGTGTCATATTAACGACACAGAACCTTGATCCCGTAGAGGTGAAGTATATCGAGATAGCTTTAATATCTTTTGTTCGAAACATTAATGAGAAGGTAATACATCTATTGTAAGATATAACAAATACACTTAAGTTACTATCAAATGTTTTTTTAAAATAACAAAGAGGAAATACTCTTTTTAAATTTATTCCGGATCAAAACAGCATGAATTTTAACATTTCGTGACAACAAAAGTATGCTTCCATATCATGTATTAGTATTTTCGCTTACTTTTACATATAGATATATTGTTTATTAAATGAATGTTATCTCTTAAATTCGATCCCTTATCGTAGTTTAAATAAAAACAATAATAGCATAAACATTCGATGACGTTTATTTAAAATAACTGGTCTTAAATCCGTGTGACAAATACGAGACTGGAATTCGGGGAAAAAGAATATTTTATTTAACTTTATTGTGGAATCTGTGACGTCAGAACGCGGCAAATGCTTAAATAATTCATCGTAAGTATTGATAAAAGCAATAAAACAAAAAACTACTTTAATCAGACCTTCAGTTAAACGAATTTCGGATGTTTGATTTTACGACAGTCGTATAAATTTAATGTTTGTAAATTCTTGATTACGCACGTAGTTATGTCATTTCCTATACAGTATTTTTATATTGGGATACTCCAAGTTTTAACCTGCCCGCGACTTCGTTCATACAGATTTATTCTACTTTATCATTGTTATCTTTTAAGTATATTTATTGGTATCAAAAAAAACTATTTCAAACTGTAATCTAAATCCATTGAGACGTTCTGAGGTTATGTGATATATCAATCCATACAAACTTCACATTAATAAATAGTAAGAAGGTATGTAGTAATACATCTTACTTTATACTGATATCATAAAAATGAATTTATATTATTGTCTTTTTGTATATTTTAAAATAACTCAAAAACTACTGGTTCGATTTTATTATTTCTTCCACCATTAAAAAGCTACGTTATCGCTGAGTAACATAGGCTATATTTTTAAATTTCAAGTCGACGAAGTCGCGGGCAGTAGCTAGTTTTAGTGTAAAGTTGTCATTGTTACAATTAGGAAGCGGATATGTCATTCAATTAAAGAAATATTCCAAGACAATATGTGAAGTAAACACCTCGATTAATTTGTTAATCGGCGCCATCTTGCCGGCGGCTATTCCTATATCATTCGATTATAATGTCATCTTGGCGCCGTCTGACATCTCGTTCAATGAATGAATGATGAGATTGAAAATCCTTTTGAAAACAAAACAGGTTGAAAGAAAACAATAAAATATGTATAAATTTAAAAACGCGATTCGCGTCTGCTTGACCAATAAATAAACTATTCTCTAATATTGATTGTAATATTAATAATTTGGCATTACACCTTTCCCTTGAATGTTGGTTATGACTCGATTTATAGACAACTAGCTTTGGCCCGCAACCACGTGGAGTTACAAAAGTGAGTAGCTTGTGTGTCCTTCCAGACAATCGTCTACATCTACAAATTTCATCGAAATCCGTTCAGCAATTTAGGCTACAAACTCTAATAAACATCCTAGATGGATATCCAGTTCCATCCATCCTACATGGATGGAACTTTTGCATTTATAATATTGAAGTGATGCTGAATGATTGTACATTTTTTTTAACCAATTCAATTAAGATCCTACTACGAGTATATAGCGTCAATCGTTGAATGACAGATTTAAACTAGTCAGATCTTTTTTTTCTCTTTATTTTTATAGGGACTTTGGTTCCTTAGAACATGTCAGTCCCATACCTTAAACTAAATACCGAAATCATACAATTATAAATAAAAAGAAAAACAAAAATACTATTAACAAAGTGCTATAAAGCCTTTAACACCATGTAGTGGACATCGTCTGCTAGGTCCGTCAGTGAGATCGTTACCTATTTGTTATTTACATTATGATAGCTTGTTTCCGTAGACATTTACATCCCATTGAATAAAAATTACTGACATTCATTCTAACAATAAAGTCACCTATGTTTATTTTCCATAAAACTAGATACTAGAACATATTTTCCTCTTATTATTGTTAACCGACAGCACATCACTAGTAAGTACCATATTACATCTTATCTGTAAGGTTATCTAATATAGTTCATGTCAGATGATCGTTACTGTTATGTTGGGAAAACTGTGTTACTCTGACGACCAATCTATACTTCTATATTAATACTAGCTTTCGCCCGCGACTCCGTCCGCGTTCAATTGAGAGCAAGTAGCCTATGTGTTCTTCCAGACTATCCGCTACATCAGTGACAATTGTTATCGAGATCCGTTCAGCAGTTAAGGCTACAAACTCTAACAAACACCCATTTTAACATTTGCATTTATAATATTAGTGGGATTATAAAGAAGAAAGATTTCATTGTTTGTTTGTATTAAAGTCTCTGAAGCTAAAATAAAAAAGTCTTTTCATCTAGAAAGCTACATTATTAAATAGGCTATAGTTTACAACAAAGGATGAGAGAAAAGATACGTATATTCTTTGCCATACTGTGCTGGTGCGGAATGCCAATCTTACTGATTCTTACTTTCTTACTAATATTATAAATGTGAAAGTTTAGATGGATGTTTGTTAAAGATTGTAACCTAAACGGCTGAACTTTGATGAAATTTGGCATAGATTTAAAGGATAGTCTGGAACACATAGGCTACTTATTTTTTTTTAATTCCATGCGAACGCAGTCGCTGGCGAAAGCTAGTGTTAAATATCACAAGCCCGGAGAGGGACGTCATATATGGATGATTTTATGAAAATCGGTCGAGGTTATCACAGGAGTTCAACCACACAGTGACACTTAATTTTCTCATATATGTATGGATTCATAAGTAAATTAATCAGTTTAACCATGAACTAAATATTACAATAATTGTTGCTTTACCTCAGTTGGATAAAAACTTAAAAATCGAAATTTTAAATGCTTTAATGATGACTACAATTGTCGAGTGATTTAAATACACTCTTCATTTAGTTAATCACAGTAGTTATTTCTCGACTTCATAAATTGCGATTGACTGACAAGTGGATAAAGATTTTCAAGAGTATGTATAGATCTGCACGTATAGCATAAGTGATACTACAAATGTGAACACGTAAATTAAACAAAGAATCAGGCAGTTTAAATTTGCCCGATGACCCAAAGGCATAAATTAATTTATATAATTAACCTCTAAAAGAATCGTATATTTCTCCACTGAAATTCTAACATTAAAAATATGTGATGATAAAAGGTTAACAATAAGGAAATTAAATTACATTTTATGTAATTTTACCGCGCTTTGGATAAATCGAAATATTTCAAATGCTTCATTTCACACAACAAATTCAACAAGATTCTTAAATATTTCTAAAATAACTTCTGTTTGCACGTATTTACTACACAGATTATTCAATATTTTAAAAACCTACCAAATAAATTAATAAAAAAACATAAATGCGGATGTTCTAGAGAAAGTTGACATACCTAAATTATGAGGTTTCTTTGGGGGCTTTCCAATCCAGACGGCGGCACACGCCAAACCCACCGTCATAAGAAATATTATCGTCTTCGGTACCATTGTTAGAACACTTCGTTAGCGAATGCTCCACGAATATATCCAACACCGTGTCTCGATGCAGACTGACTTGCTTGTTTGACGCACACTTGTTTTTATTTCTAATCGGCGACCCGTAGACTTGCGACTCGTCTTATCAAACGCCTATAGAACTGGAGGAAAATCTCAGACGCTTATTTCACATCAATAGCAATTAAGCTCGGTGTTTTAGGACATAAGTTGTAACAGTCTGGGATTTACTCAGATTACTTGATTTAACTAATTCTGTTTCAGTGCTTTTCATCCTGAAATCTTTCAGCCGTTCTGGAGTTTGACATCCATCTATTTATATCTAAACTAATATAATAAAGCGTAAACACATACTACTTTGTGGCGTAAGATGTGAACAATCACAACATATTTTTTAATAATTATTGCCTTAATAAAAAGCCCAACATTTACGACACGCGTTAAACTATATTCACGCTATAATACTAACTAAGTAAATAAATTACAAATAAACCTACATGTGTGAAAGGGACCATAAACTACAAGTTGCCGACATTAAGGAAGCAAGGTTATTCTGGTAACGGTAATTGTGACATAATAAAATAAAGTTTTCATAACTTCTTGCGGATGAAGTCGCGTGGAAACAGCTAGTAGATATACAGTAGAACCTCGATAAGTTACAGTCCAAGGAAATACAAAATATTTGAAGTTATAGAGGATTTAAGTTATCAAGGGTCTATGTTGTAGAGGTTTTGGGCTGATGGGAAGGGAACATATTATTTTTTGAAGTTAGAGAGGTTTTTAAGTTACCGTGGTTTGAGTTATCGAGGTTCAACTGTAAAAATATAATTAGGTATCAACACAGTGTAAATCGATTGATGAGCAGAAAATCTATAAGAAAAAAAATTAAGGAAGTCATTAACATTCATAATAATCTACGCAAAAATAAAGTGGATTTGATATAAAATTAGAATATTAAATGGATGTCTTTATCGGAGATTTTCTAATTTAGGAAGTCGCATCAATCATAATGTATTGATCATAATTAACCATTTATTTTCAGTTCAACTCATAAAGCGTTAGTTTATTAGTTATGATTGAATAATATTAAACAAGTTTTTACATATCAATAAATATCCTCTATGTTAAGAAATAATTGATTTTTAGTATTCAGTTGTTTAAGGTCTTTTTACTCCGAAATTTTGACAAATTACAATTATAGGCAGTAGTCCTAGTTATAATGGTCGAAAGACTTTTGACAGGTTATTTCAGAGTTATTAATAACTGATAGAGGAAGGAACAATGACCAAATATAGGTAGCAGTTTCTTTAAAAATATAGGACACTTAGGGTCTGTCCCACCAAATTTGTAATTCATCAGATAATAATCTCACGTGTAAAATATGTGATGGGAATATCGGATTTGTTCTTTATTAGATAGTGACGTCATCTACGCTATCTGATTGTATCAGCGAGTGGTGGGACAGGCCCTTGGTTGTAAATTATAATGCTCTAAACGGGATGTTGGCAACAGAAAGCCTAAAGCCAAGCTGCCAAAGCCCCATGCTGAAAGGACGCGGCTGCCGGCCATGATAGCTTGACCTATATAATTATCATTAATGTTTTCTTAGTAAATTGAAACTGACCTCGACATATATTTATTTTTATAATATTACTAATAATATACAGATAACAAACACTTTTATGGTTTCATTTAAATATAAATATAAATAATCATGTTTTAATTAACCACAAAAAAAAAACTGTGTATAAGTTTTTAAAATCCTAACAAAACTATTTTATTGAATTTTAAAAATAAATATAAAAGCACAATTAATAACAGCAAATAACTTTTTTCTTTACTTTAAATCAATACTTATTCTATTAAAATTAATGTAATAAAAGTATTATCATATTGTAGAACTAGCTGTTGCTCGCGACTTTGTCCGGTGGGAAAAAAAAATGGTGAAAATGGCCAATGTTACTCTGATAAAATAGCTTTTCAATGGTGTAAGAATTTTTTAAATCGGTCTAGTATAGTTTATGAGTCCTAAAATATACGAAAATAAAAAGTACAAATCTATAATCTTAATAATATTCATAATTATTTATTAATATCGTCTGCAGGTGCCTTTATGAAGGACGTTTCTTTGAATTATCATCACGGGATTTACATGTGATTCATCATGTACGAAATGAACAGTTTTTTTATTGTGTACACCGACGTTAGATCCGCATGCTAATATTCAAAGAATTTTGTTTGTAAATTCTCGACGTGATATTGCATTAGGTGGTTCACCTTGTTCAAGGATTTAAGTGCACTATTTTAGCGTTATTTACGAAAACAGACTGCATTAAAGGGTCTTCTATTTACATACTTTTGTATATGTTTTTTTTAATGCTTTTTTTTAATTCGTTGCAGCGTTGTTAAATAATACAATAGAAAAAAAGGAAATCAATTTATTGGAAGCTGTTTATTTCCGTGGTATAAATAAGCTATACGTTCTTTCAGACTTCGTTCTATTCTTTGATAAATTTAATCTTAATTCTTTCAATGGTTTCAGAGTTACTTGGCAACAAAGATCTACCCATTAAACCTCTAATCTCGCATTTATAAGACAAAGACTATAAATAAATGCTAAATACAAAGTATTCTAATATTATTCAGAAACTTCAAGACACAAATAAGTTCTCGAGACGTGTAACATAAAATTTCCAAAAAGGGAATTAAGAACGTCAACCGGATCCAAACGGATTTCATATTAGGGGTCAGTGCGGCGCCGCTTTATGGTCTATAAAGATAACCAAAAAATTTAAGGAAAATCATGTATATGTTACCGGTAAATCCCGAATACCGCCCGTTGATAATATGCCTAGGCAATTCGTTAACAACACGTATATTTCGATACTTTGTTAAGGTGATATTCCCTTGCTTCTAACTCTTTATGCAATTAATAAAGCATCGTTGATCACCTTGGTGTTTCCGCCGAACGCTTGCATCCTTGTATTAGAAAAGAAAATCGCAGACTGGTCACTGATTACACCGAAACAACCAATGAAATTTTATTATTATAAATTTTAAAAACATAACACGTCAATTTCTGAATGAGTACGTTCGATAAACAATTTCCCAAGTCATTACAATTTGTTTAGGCAAGTATCAAACTGGCGGGGTACTTGATTTGCCGGTGACATGTGCATAAATCACTTAACACAACTTGTTATGTCCTCATTGATTACCATAGATTCTTGTAGATAAGCACTGAATTATTTTTACGAGCTTTTTTCTTTTTGTTGTTTATTGACAAAGACACGAGCTTGTTGTATCTGCATTCCTTTACGTTTCGATTTATATTACGTCGTAGAAGGCTAAATATAGAACTGTTTTCAAATTTTACCAGTCCCAGAGTATGAGGTTTCCATTTGGGATATTTTGTCTTTGTAAATGATGACGTTTCTAAAAATGCCATAACACACTATTTAAATGTTTTACCAATTACTACCAACACGGCCGGCTTCTCGCGGGGCGTATGCTCATATAAAAATGTGTTTAACGACATCATATTAAAATCTCTAATTTTTTTCCATTACATTGATACGACTCTACCACAACAATACCGGATAAAATCAATTTTCTACAAACGGATTTTTCTGTACATAAAGGTTAAATGAAATATTCACCTTTCCTAGTAAATTTAAATGAATATAATGTTACCAGTTTCACGGAATGTTTCCAATAAATAATGTATTTCAATTTTAACTCCTGAAATAAAAGTAATCCATGAAAATTTTACCACAGACTATACGTATGATTTTTTATCGTAAAAATCTCACGTAACAATTGTTATTTCGGTTTTAATTACATAAATTTAGCTTCAACTATATTGTTGTTTATATTCTTCTAAAACATTTTGGTCAAAGCATTTCCAAATGAAGTAATACTATTAAAAAACTTTATAAAAACGCAAATATGTACTGCAACTGTTATCGAATCTAATTTTTTTAAACATTGACAAGACACTCAGTAGAACTTCTAATTAACAAAACCTTTTCATCATTCAACCTGCGCTTATCCCTACGGTGAGTTGGCACAGTATGTATGTTCTTTCATACACCTCTATCAGCTGACATGTATGAATTCACGCCTTTCCTATGACAATTACATTTCTCTAGTACTTCTAGTTTATTTTGTATTTAATAATCTTTATCTAAGCCGATGTATAAAATTTGTAACTCATATTTATGCCCTGAATTTAGTCAAAGACCTACTTTATTTAGCTCGCTGAAAACAAAAGACTGTCAACGGCCCGAATACAAAATTGGAAACTCAAATGGTCGTTGGGCGAAAAAATACGCTTTAAGCAATAGCTTATACGATATCCTTTGTACTTGAAAGTCGCTTTGTATCAAAAGTTCTCTTTAAATAAAGTATTACAAAGCGTGCTTCATCTTTTGTAGCTTCAGTTATTTGTGACATGTTTACGTTTTGAAAACTAGTTTGTTCCTACAATTACTTAAAGAAAATGATTACATCGTTTGAATTGTATTTTCCCAATTTATAACGGTTTTTTGTTGCTAATAATGAATTGAAGAAGTGACTACTTTTTATTATGAAGTCAAAACTCTTGCTCAGATTTATCGAACAGTTGAACATTTAATGCTTGTGTAATATTATAATTGTCAATTAATCTGATCAGTTACCTTTTTGGCTACATTCAACACAGTTGAATTGTACAGTTGAAACTGAACGTGTAACTTAAACGGTTTAACCAATTACGACGAGTGATGTTACTTTTCCTTCAAAATTATGGAGGGTTATTTTTGTCCACATTTATTACTATTAATAATTTCAATATAAACAAAGGAATATCAAAGACTTTATATAATTCTGTCACAAAGCAATATACAAGTTAATTAATTCTATATTTTGTTGCGAGAAACACAATCAGTCGCGCTAATTACTAACATTAAGTAGAATAATTTCATTCTCTGCGGTCACCGTGGATTTATTTTTGTACCCGTGAAGGCGTAAAGGTTTTAGATCATTGGTGTGTTTTTTACAAAAAATCACATACTTGTGTGTATACTTTTAAATTCGAGTACGTATTATTCCCAGTTAAGCCCTTGCTAATCTGTAATTATCAAATTGAACTTGAATTAACTACACAATTTTGACATCTCCAAAAAGATTCGCACGTTTTTATTTAAACTGATGTACTAATTATTGTTAACGTTAAAGCTTATATTCATATCTGTTCATCCATAAAATCTTTTTAAATAACTAAACATTGTTCGCAGAATATTTTTATTATATTCACATACGGATACACAATAAAATAACATGAATATAAAAAATATACTACTGAGAAACATCATTATCTCCTCATAACAGACGTCGCAAAATAAAAATATCATCAATAAATCGTTGCTATCGTTTATGTTAATTTGATAAACATAAAAAAGTGGCGCCTAAATCTCTTACATAAGTGGGTATTGAGAATTCCAAATATTTTGCGGTCTGTCGCACCGGATCTTTTGCATATAAAAATAATAAAAACGAGCAAGTCTTGTTTTTATGCATTTCATTTAGTTTATTAGCTGATGAAGTAAATTAATAAAATCTATATTGATTTGATATTCTATTTTAATTAGATAGAATGCTATTAAGTTAGAGGGAGACCAAAGAAGTATGAAAATGAAAAATAATTTATTTAAATCCAAGAATATAAATACATAGAAGGTATATTTGTATTGCTTTGTTTGTGGATACAAAGGAAATAACTATCTTAGTAATCAGTACCCCCGCACTAGGCGCAGCCTGTATCGCGAAGGTCCTGCTCTTAAGATTTAATAAACATTCGTTAGACGGCAACAAATCAATTAAAGTGATACATAATATATTCACGTGCCATTAGTTTTAAGTATATAATTTTACAGAAAAAATAAAAGTAAAACTTCAATAATAAAAGAGAATTTAAAATACTTTCTTAAGAATATCTTCTGTGTCCTCGTACGTTAATTTTAACAACCAAGATTTTAATTTAATTTTTGCTTTGTATACCGAATCCGAACGAAGTATGGTTTATGTGAAAGACGATGGAGTTCATATGATGGTTGATAGAGATGTATGGAAGAGTAGTTCATACTGTGCCGACCCTCCGTAGGGACAACGGTAGGTCGATGATAGCTTAATCAAGTGGCAAAGGTGTATAAATAAAATAATACGATTTTAGTACATAACTCCATTTGATGACTTTGCAAGCCGTTTGTGAATCATATAAAATGTATAGAAACATATACATTGTTAACTTAATATCTATTGTTTGAATCGTAATAATACGTGTATGTAGGTAAAATCTTCTTCTCTATAGATAATGAAATTCGAGTGTCTGTTTGTAATATCAAAAGAAAAATTCCAAATTTCGGGAAGATAATGTATTTGTGTTGCGGTGCTGAAATCGCATTAAAAAATTATTTGTCTATCTGTTTGTCTGCAAGCCGCATTTGTTAAGGTCAATCTCCGAAACGGCTGGGCCGATTTCGACCCGACTTTTACTGAAGGTTAGCTGTCATAGAGGAGCATATTATAGGCTACTTTTTTTCTTAATATTGCGTAGACGAAGTCGCGTGCAAAAGCTAGTAGTTAATAAAATTGTGGTCTAGTAATTTTGCTATTGTAATAAAAAGGGAAATAAACAAGATTAGCATTTTAGCCAATTGTAATGAAACATAGAAGCTGTATTTCTAACGGTAAAGAAAAACATTGTAATACAACGTGAAATCTAACCTAACTTCTAACTAATCTTTTTAATATTATAAATGCATAAGTTTAGAAGGATGGATGGATGTTTGTTGGAGTTTGTAGCCTAAAAGGCTGAACGGATTTCGGTGAAATTTGGTACAGATATGAAGGATAGTCTGAAAGGACACATGGGCTACTCACTTTTTTTTTTAATTCCACGTCGACGGAGTCGCAAGCGATAGCTATAGATATGTGTGAAATCAACCCGCAGTAGGCTAGCATGTAATATGGCCTAGTCACACATAACTTGGGTAGGTTACCGTGAGAACATATAGTGAGCTGATACTCTTTCTATACCGGTAGAACACTTTGAAAGTATATTTTATTAAAAAATGTCATTTCTACTTACAATAATTAATGATTCACAATAGATCCGAGAAGAAAGACATGCGACATGAAAAGAAAGTTAAAACAAAAGTTTTTAATCTATGTTGAAACTTATTCTTTGAGTATTGAAAGTGATTGCGGAAGATAATTTATTAACACGAGTATAATAATACTTGGATACTATTTAATATTGAAATACTCGATATTGATAGAAAATTATTTATAAGAAAACTTATCATCACAAGCAATTGTTAGGACTGTATTTGATTGACTTAATACATTTTTACCAAAGGCATATTTATTAAAAAAGTAAGTGTCTAGGCAAGATTTTTTTATACAATAAGGTGACAAACGAGCAAACGCCTAGTCTATTTAAGGATGTGAGGGCAATATACTTTTTGCAACGTTACGGCGATTTTTTTAAATTCGAGCATATCAAAAATGTTAAAGATTAAAACATTCCTTCAATTACTTTTAACTTTCTTAACCTGAAATTTCCAACTCTATAAGTCAAGCCAAAGTTCAAATTTACTTGCTACATTCACTGATTACTTATGGGAAATACCGTACCATGTTTATTATAAATATATGCTATCAAATATGTTCATTTGTCCAAAGAGCATAGTCCTTTACGGAAAAACTACTTACTAAGATTCTCGGTAAATATTTCTATACCAACTGTCATCGCTACTTATAAGGTAATTACGTTACTTGCATTTTATATTACTTAGTTTCCCTTTTATGGTTCGTCTCAATTTCTTGTTACCAATCTAAATATAACAATAATAATATAGTTTCATCTTTGTAAGTTTGATCACTAAGTCTAAAAAGTCTCTTCTGCGTAAGCAACATTTGTTACTATTGGTTCGATAACTTTATAAAAGCCTTTTTTAAATGTAACTTGAGGTGTACTAACTTTGAAATTTCATATACCCAGCATTAAGAATAAGAATATCTTTATTGCACACTAAGGTTAATTACAGCAATCAGTAAGGTTAATTACAATTCGATAAATCGAAAATCACATTGGTACTGCGGGATTCGAACCCAAGACCTGTAGATTACAAATCAAGTGCTTAAACCACTGAGCCACCGACGCTCCTATAACATGCCCATACCATGCAACCTATTACTTACCTTCTCATCATAAAATGATTTGATATTTTATAATTCTTTAAGACAAACGGTTCATGAATCAACATTTTTAAAACCACAATAATATAAAAGGTATAAAGTCCAATAAAGTCATGAAGCAATTTTTACGTCATCGTTCCATTAAATTTTATTATAGTACTGCAAATTGAAGGATCAAAAGTTTTATTTGCAAAACAATTATACGTGATTTCTTTACTTTGCTGAATAATTCAAAGTGCTTGTTCATTATTTAAATATACGAATAACTAAAAAATGCAATGACGTATGCTTTATGTGACGTTATTTAGTTGCGTATATCATTGACTCATAGCTAATCTGCAATCTATTAGCTTTCGACCGCAACTACGCGAACATGGATTAAAAAAAAAAGTAAGTAGCCTTTGTGCTCTTCTAGACTGTCCTCTTCATATTGCCAAATTTTATATGAAGCCGTTTAGAAGTAACAAAGTATGGATGGATTGTGAAAGAGGATATGCTTAGGAATACAGTAAATTTAGATATGACGGCTGATAGAAATGTATGGAAGAGCAGCACATACTGTGCCGACCCTCAGTAGGGATAAGGGTTCTTATGTTAATAGGATCGACATGATAACTTGATTGATATTAAAAAATTCTCAGAAAGCATTTTCCTTATACAAATACCTTGTAAGTAAGTACATAACAAAATAATTAGTAAGACCCGACATAAGGCATATTCTTGCGTTAATTAATTTTCACGCAACCCATTCATGTCTTTTTAAGTCTACGTCGACCGGTGTACCACATTCACAACTAACGTCTTTCTTGTTACATACGATTCATCCCTCCTCATAACATGCCGGTACCATGCTAACCTCGTACTCCCTAATTTCTATACCACTCAAGCTACATTAAAACTTCCTCCAATATACTCATTTCGTATCTAAAACAACTAAAGTAACGTGTAATGATAATTACCGTATTATTTTTGGCGCGATAGTAAACAAAGGTGTTATCAAAAAATGAGATTGAGAGTAGAATACGGTAGACGTGTTACAAATGCAAGCAGCTCCGATAAGGATAAAGCCCGTTTTATTCGCAGTAGCGACTGTGGAATGGTAATGAAGTCGCTATATTTATTTTGGTACTAGTTTACTTAACAAAATCTTTTGGTAATCAATTTAAATAAATATCACTGCTTTATATTATTACATCTTAATTTATAAAAAAGTCATTCAACAAATAAAGTGGTTTTATATTTAGCAGGACTATTAATCTATACCATTATAATAAAGCGTAAACACACACATCTTTGTTGCCTAAGATGTCAACAATTACAGAATATTTTACAATAACTCTTTTTTTTTAATTAAAACCCCTTCACTTACGTCACGTTTTAGGCTATATATTTTCACGTCGTCAAACTTAAGGGTAAATATTTTGGAGAAAAACCCTAATGTGGGAAAGAGATCATAAGTTGTTGCCAACATCAAGGAAGCAAGGTTGCCATAGTTTGACATCATGTCATGTCATTTTCACATTTGCTGTTGATAATTTGACAAATGTAAACTATAAAATAGAATTTTTATAATTTCATGCGGAAAAAGCCGCACGGGAACAGCTAGCTAATAATATTTACAACTATACGGTAATATAAACGAAATAGTCGTAGTTAGTTAAAAAAATGTGCGTATTCGTTAGAGTTTAACATGTTATCTAACAAGCTTTCGTTCTGTTGTTAATCCTTACGGCATAAGTTTTATGGACGTCGCCGTCGAGAGAATCTCGGCTGGCAATTTGTCAAACGTCGCCATTCCTAGCCGGTTCATTTACAAGCAGTTATTCATTGTTCGGTATAACGCTGTTCCCAGATTATAATCCGACGTTCGTTTTAAATTATTTGTTAACTTTATAAATAATCTAATCTTTCAAAAGGACATGGAAAAATTAAAGGTGATAGTAAAATGACAAGCTGTTTAATTTCTGATTTTTTAACGCTCTCTTAATATTTTAAAACCACAATTTCCTGCAATGTTACATTATTGATAAGAGTTCCATTAACAGAAATGTGTGCAGAATTGTAATAAGAATGGACATCGTATTTTATTCTCATTTTACTATCTTCAAAGAGTGCGATTAATGTGAGCAGCATTTATGAGTGAAATAAATTTTGCTATGAATACAACAGGAGTTTTTAAATTTTCTCCGAAATTTTATAAAAAAAATATGGGTAATAGAAAACGTAACTACATAACAAGAAAAATTCTTAAATCTCATATTTGACGGTATAAGAAGGAAGTTATATTTAAGCACATAATAATCGTAAACTTTATTGAGCATTACGCTGAATCAAACCTATTCCTTTTTTACGAGATAAAAGTAAAATTGTGTGATAAAGCAATGAAATTGTGATTTGTAAGAATTTTAAGTGAAATACTTCTACTATTAACAAATTCCATCACTCAATGTTTTTTCTGTTTTAGACAAGTTTGACCTTTCAACCTTGAAACCCTGGATATGTTTAAGAACCATATTAGCTATATGCGCTTGTTTTTCACCTTTGAACAAACTAATGCACAAGTGTTTAATCGCGCTGCGATTCCTATGAGCTTATATGCAGATGCGCACACTACTCTAATTGGCTGTGAAACAATCGACAATCGCACAATAGTTTTGCGATAGTTTAGTCAACTCCAAATTCCTTACTACCCGGTGGAAAATCTCTCTGTCAATGTTGGTGCTGATTTTCTATCTGTATCTAACTATATACGAGTATCTATACATAATAATACAATTGAAAATGAAAAAAAATGAAAAATAAATTATTTGAATCCAAAATCTGTTTCTAATATAAAAAGAAAAATTCCAAATTTCGCGAAGATGAAGTATTTGCATTTCTGATAACGAAGATCGCATTAAAAAAATGTTTGCCTGTCTGCCTGTTTGTTCGTAAGCCGCGTTTGTTCCGAGTTATCTTTTGCCTGGACTTTGACTAAAGGGTAGCTGACGTAGACGGGCTTATTTTAGGGTGTTTTTTTCTTAATATGGTGTGGACGAAGTCGCGGGCAAAAGCTAGTTTGTAATAAAATCGAATGATGAGTAATACATCAAAGTGTGTAATTTACCAGAGCAATATATTTGTGTCTCATCGGCTGACACTCTGACGCATCTGTGACGTTATTGCCAGCGCCTAGCGCCTACACTGGCAACCATTTACGTTATGATGAACCATTAAAATTGCCCCTCTGGTTATTGCCAAATATTAAATCACAAATTGCCGATTTTTGGTTGTAAAATTTTTACACTTTTCTCTGCTATAAAGAAAAAAAAAAACATTTAAGAATCATTTTCAATATTCTTGTATCTTGTACTTTGTCATCAAAATTTTTTCACCATACTATTCTTCATCTCCTAATAACCCCGTCATTTTTTCTTTTAAATCTTGTTTCAAACTCAATCATTTTCAAGGGACATTTTAATTTTTTTTTTATAAAAAATGTTAAATTGACATTTTTTAAACGAAAACGAAATAAAGTAATTTTGTTGCGGTCCGTTTACCGCTTTCCAATTTACACAATCCGCTCGTAAATCTAAAGGGTTTTGGGCGAAATTTTAAAATATTACCGGAGCGGCTTACAAGTCAATTTGTCTAAGATACTCCCCGGATAACAATTTAAAGGTTGAGTGATTTATTAAAGAACAGAAGTATTGAAGGAAATCAGGTCGAAGTAATGGAATATTTCTTGTTCACGTTTAACAAATGTTTTAAAACTAGCCGTTCCCCTGACTTCATCCGCATAGACATATGAAAATGTTATATTATTGTTTACTGTGTCAAATAATCAATTTCAAATGTCAAAATACCAATTACCTTACTATGGCGATTTTGCTTTCTTGATGTTGGCAGCAACTTATGGTCTCTTTCCCACATTAGGGTTTTTATCCAAAATATTTACTCAATAAAATACAAAATATAAACTCAGGGGTTTAATGACGTGAAAATATATAGCCTAAAGCGTGACGTAAGTGTAGGGCTTTTTATTAAAGAAAGAATTATTCAAAAAAATGCTGTAATTACTGACATCCTACGCCACGAAATAGTGTGTTTACTCTTTATAATAATATAGATTAGGCAACAAAGAAGTGAGTGTTTACGCTTATTATAATAGTATAGATAATACAGTCGCTACTTAAAATTATAATAACACGAAATATTAAACGCGTACCTCCAGCTTATGAAGCTTTTTACATATAAAAAGTATGTAAATATTGTAAAAAAAGTTTTATCGTATTTGATAGCAAAAAAAAACTGTAGTCACTATGTTTCTTTGTTCAACTGATTTATAATATTAGTATTTAATTTCTACAGGCGCAAATCAATTTAAATATATATTTGTAAATAACCTTGTTACTCAAAGCAAAGAACCAAGTTCAACGATGTTATTTAAATTTCTTTTAGTTACTTAAGGGTATTCAGTATTGTTTTAAATTTCTTTTGTGTTTTAAAGTTAATACAGCCATCTTATTTATCGGTCAAAGATCTCGCCGATTTCAATATCGAGTTTCAATTGGAATCAATGCTTGTTTTCAATTCTCATTACCTTTGCATTGAATTATCGACGTCTGTGTTGGCGCTTACAATTTTTACTTTTAAATTTTATTGAAAAGGGAGGATAAAAATAAATTGATTCATCTGAAATTAGGCATCGTTGGCAAGAATAGAGGAAAACATTTAAAGATGATTAGGTTTATTACTACACAGATAGGAGCTAGAAGAGAAGATATAGATGTCAAAAGTACCTATTTTATATCAGTTTTAGATGCACTGGACGAATTATAAGAGAGATTACAACTTCCATAGAAATCTAATAAAAAAAGGATCATAAAAGTATGTGGTGTTAATTTTTATTAACCATTTTATTTTCAACTAGCTGTTGCCCGCGACTTTGTCCACGCAATATTAAGATGAAAAGTAGTCTATAATATGCCCATCTATGTCAGCTACCCTTCAAATCGGTCCCTATTTCGAAGATTACCCGGAACAAACGCGGCTTGCGGACAGACAGACAAACAATTTTTTTAAATGCAATTTTCGTTATCAGCAACGCAGATACATAATCTTTCTGAAATCTGGAATTTATCTCTTTATATTACTGACATTCCAATTTTATTATATGTATAGAGTCCAGTTGATAACGAAATTTAAATGCTATAATTTAAATTAAATTCACACTATAAAATACTAAACTATTCCTCGAACGTTATCATGTGATAAGTTATTTTTTAAATTTCCTCTTTGCGGCTACAAGTCTATTCATAATTTTAACGCGACTATGAGAGCCGGCGAGATAAGCTTCAAGAGTATTAAGTTAGTTAATTTACTCCCTCGGCTAGGGAATAGTAAAACCTTGGGATTTCATATAACTTTAGAACATGAAACATCGTATTCGTTTTTGTTCTAATAAAACTTTATCATCCTATTTCCGACGGATAATTACTTAAATTTAATTACAAGATTTGAATGCGGAATTGTATAATCTGTTAATTAACGATATTCTTAAATAAAACGTACTAAAAAGTATCAAAACAATATTATGGATGTTGTCGCTACCATTTCCGGTGTACTGAAACTGCATGGGTATTGTAGAAAAATTAATGGTTGTTGTATTGACTTCTATTTGAGTGGGTGCACACCTTTGATTAAAGTATCGCATAACTGTTATGTGATTGTTTTACAGACAACTCAACTGTTTTGTTGCACAACAAAAAATCGAGTATCGTGCGCACCTCCATATAAGCTCATAGAATTAAAAGTGCGACTACAAAAATTGTGCGCGCGTAATAAAAGTTCTTGATGAAAAAAATGTGACATATTTAAATTCCAAAAAAGTGTATATGAATTTTATGAGTAACTAAACATTTTTTTACTATAGGACTTTTGTACTTATCGATGTCAGATCCTTCTTGGTAAACTCTATTACATTCTTATTGTGTGGATCACGTGTCATTGCTAATAAAAACTCTTGTTATAAGCAAACTTACCCGAAACACCATAATACTAAAACTTTCTAAAAGCTCCCGAGAGATTTGAGAAGACAATCCCAAACTTTGCACTTGAAAGTTGCACCATTTCTTACGCTCTTGACAACAGTATACACTATTTCAAATGAAAACAATTACTTTTTTGGATGCTTAAAACGTATTGTTTCAAAATTCTCAAACGGGATTTTTACAAAAAAGAGATTTTTCTCAAAAATTTCACTTTCATTTTTCAAACCAAGAAACCAAACTGCAGTAAAGTGTTAGAACACTATTGTGTCTGTTGTTTCTAAAGCAGAAAATGCACCTAAAAATGTGATGGTGTAAGGAATAAAATTCCATTCAAAATTTTCGCACCCCCTCGAAAGGAACGATCTCGAATAAAGACCTAAGAAATGACAGAGTAAATTCTGACGAGATAATCCAAGTAAATTCCAGTTTTATCTCTTTCCCACATTCTTTACAACATATGGAAATATAATATTATAGGATAAGCATTTACCGAGAATGTTGACAGTAAATTACGTCTTCTAAAGGAATATGTTTCTTTACATTTTTGACAATATTCTATATCTGATTTAGATACAGTCTTTCAGTGGTTCAAGAGTTGAGCACTTGACTTGTTTACTATCTCCAAGTTTTCTTTACATTTTTTGATTATTCCTTTATCAAGCACTTGGTATATAAATTAATAATTAACACGTAACCTTGAAAGACGTTACTAACGCCTTTGTCTGGGAATTCAAATAGCTACGTAAACTAGAACTTTTTATGATAGTACTTTTAAGGTTCGCAGCTTTTATAAGCTTACGTCTAACTTACGTATTAATGGAAAAAAAGTAATCTTGCTTATTTAGTTATTTAAAATGTAAAAAGAAATATATTTGTATGAAATAAAACAATTTATGCTGAGAAGCATTTGTTGGATTATACTCTTATTTATAATTAAATAGAAAAACGTCTCATTATTTTTTTTATCCGAAATAGAATCGATTCACCACGTTTTAGTGCCGCACACAAACATCGAAATTACAAAAGTAACTATTGCACTTATTTTTACGAATAAATACATAGAGTTTATGTAAAAAGTTTTGTCGACAAAAAAAAATATAACAGGCATTATAAAAATCAAATTTAATGCCGGGTCCGTGATATCTACCACAGATTTTGAAGCAAAAATAATAATGTTGGTTCAATTTTAGGCCTTTTCAATTGTACAGAAAATCTCATATAAAAACATAAAATAGCAGTTACTAAAACCGCAACTGTTACGCAACTGATATTGGCGGTAAAAGGATTTTGTTACGTATTGAATTGATTTTTTTTCATATATAAATCTGTTATTTCAAGTTTCGGTCTACCGGTGGCATCGTAGCGCAAACTACGTAACGAACACGTAGAAAAAAAACACGTGTATTTACAGAGAGTTCTGAATTTTATTGAGTAACGTTTTACAACGTATATTTGTTATTAATAATCATACGTAATAATCGCCTTTAAACTAAACTATCACACAACCGTTGTACGATTTTCGATTGCCCTTTGCTTTGCTAATTTATTTAACTGATTAGTTGCACATCTAACAATCGGGTAGTGTGCCTAAATTTATATGTCCATAGGAATCAAAGCGCGATAAAATAGTTGTGAGTTTGTTTAGTCAAAGGTGTGGAGTACTCAAAAAGGTGAATAATCATTAAATCAAGTACAAATCATACTCCATACTTTGCTATTAACTTTATTATTGCGAAAGTTTGGATGGATGGATGCTTATTACTAAGCGTATCACCAGAACGGCTTAAAAACTTTCAATTAAATTTGGCACAATGTAGAACATAGTCTGGAAGAATATAAGCTGTTTACCAATGTTTTATTTTTTAATTCTGAGCCACGGGATAAATCTAATATTATTATACTTTCCTAGCTGTTCCCGTGCGACTTCATTCGCATGAAATTAAGAAAATTGTTTTATTGATTACAGTTATCAAATTATCAATAACAAATGTCAAAATGGCATTTGACAAACCTTAGCAATCTTTCTTTCTTGATGTTGGCAGCAACTTATGGTCACTTTCCCACATTAGAATTTTTGTACAAAATATTTAACCCCTAAGTTTAATGGCGTGATTAGCCTAAAGCGTGACGTAAGTGTAGGGCTTTTTATTAAAAAAAGAACAATTCAAAAATATGCTGTAGTTGCTGACATCTTAGGCAACAAAGAAGTGTGTGTTTACGCTTTATTATAATAGTAGAGGTTAGCTGCGTTATAAGTAGCTGTTATCTTAACACATTAATATAACTTATGCTGTGAATTTAGCATAAAATAATACTCAAACTGTTAATTTAAATGTACTGCATTTGAACTGGATCACGTAAATAATGTCAAATCCTCTGAACCATTCGGAATTCTCTGCTGCAATGTATAAATAGATTGTCTAAGCTTAATTGAAGCTGTTAGAGAATTTGAGTAAATACAGATTTTGATAGAAGGTTAACCTCAAAAATTAATCTGGAATGTGTTTAGTTAAACACGTGTTTTAAATCTTTGATCGCCTATGATTAATATTATTAAAGCTTACATGTATTACCATAAAAATGTATGACCTTATGACATTCCGGAAAAGGTGAATGGATTGACATCTTATTGGTCAAAACCACTCGCAATGGAATGTACATACAAACCCAAATACATACAAAAAACATTGTCCTTTTTGTCAGTCTGGTAAATATATTTATGTATATCTTGTTAATAAAGTAACTTACTGTTATCTCTACAATTCTATTGAAAAATTAGGAAACAATATTTTTAATCATGGCAGTGGAAACGATCCTTAAAAATATTAGTTAATCGTCGTTACCACTAGCAATTTATGAAAATGTTACAAATGTTCCCGTAAATTACGAATTTAAACAATAAAGACGTTTTGTTGTGACATGTAAAATTTTAGTAAGCCCACACTGTAATTAAGAGTTCTGCCTCCCACTTGACATCAAACTCAAGTTTTAATAACTTCTAAAAGGATATTAAAATTAATCTTATCTCAACAATATTAACTAACAATGTATTTAATTTCAAATATTAATGATTTAGCTTGGTAAGTAGAACTACAAAATCTGTTAATCTATCTATACTAATATAATAAAGCGTAAACACACACTTCTTTGTTGCCTAAGATATCTGCAATCACAGCATATTTTTGAATAATTCTTTCTTTAATAAAAAGCTCTAAACTTAAGACACGCTTTAGGCTATGTATCTCCACGCTATTAAACTTGGGGGTTAAATAGATTGGAAAAACCTTCATGTGGGAAAGGGACCATAAACTACAAGTTGACAGCATCAAATAAGCAATGTTGTCGTGGTTGTCATTTGTGCATTTGAATTTTGAAATTTGCATTTGAGAATTTGACAAATGTAAACAATAAAACGAAGTTTTTATAATTTCACACGGATGAAGTCGTACGGGAACAACTAACTAGTCACGAATATTTGTGATAAAGTTTTTATGACAACATAGAGATCATATTAGATTGGTGCAGCGCAGAGGCGGTAGAGACCGGACGTAAAGTACATCAACAAATGTCATACGAATTTTGTCGATGATGTTACGAATACGTTCTCGTAACTGTCGCGTCGTTATCTTATAAATTAAATTAAATTTTAAGGCTGGATGGATGAATGTTTGTTAGAGTTTGTAGCCTATACTGCTGAACGGATCTTGATAAAATTTGGCATAGACGTATAGAGAATAGTTGGAAAGAACAAATGGGCTTACTATTCTTTTAATTTTACGCGGGCAGAAGCTTGCTTACTAATAAAAATGTTTATGTTAAATGTGAACCTTTTGCATATACAAAGTTTTACAAATTAAACCAAATGACCACCATAAAGCCAGTGCTGTAGTAAATATAGCTTTTTTGTAGCCTACGAGTCCCTAGTTAAGCTGGCGTTAAATACTAACGTACGTAATAAAAATTAATGAACTCTTCAACTTTTAACATTCACACTAAAATGGCACTCCGGAGAATAATTATTCTAGTTCATACAGCTCTATTACTGGACTGAAAAAGTAAAAAAACTACAGTTTGATTTGTGGATTTTAATGTTTTTTTCTTTTTTAAAATATAAGGTGGCAAACACCTGAATCCATCAAAATGAAAAGCGACCGCTGGCCATAAACATCCGCAATTGCATATGCGTTGCCTACCCTTAATTGACGGAGGAGGAGACGCACATAAAGAGAACCTTTCTCCTATCTATGCGTCTCCTCCACCGTCAAATCCAGTTTTCCTTTCCACCCTTTCCTCTTAAAAATACGATGGAAAGGGTTAGTCCCTTCCTCCCATAAGGTCTCCGGTACCACACTCATCAGACGAAACGCGGAATTGCTTCCACTTCACGCCTGTTTTCTGTGTTGTCGTGGTATTGTCGGGGCGAGCCGGCCCATTCGTGCGAAGATGTTAAAGCGGGCACTACCACTGTGAAAATGATGATGAAAATATGAATTAATGAAAAAAAAAGGAATAGTGAAACTAAACTGTTAATTTTTTTAAGTTCACATAGTCTATCATCTAAAAATTTGCAAACATTTGAAAAAATATAACAACACAATCTGACTAGTTAATGTTTTAAAAGCGAAATTTAGATGGATGGATGTTTGTGAGAGTTTGTAGCCTAAACTGCTGAATTTGGTATAGGTATAGAGGGTAGTCTGGAAGAACACATAGACTACTAATTAAGTATCTTTTTAAAGCAAGCTAGTAAAAAATAGATAATAATCTTGCATTCCTCAACTCTAATAATACGGTTCTTGGAATAATCAAAACATTGTAGGCATTTAGAATCCAATTTAAGAACTATTAGAGTAAAATTCGTTGTAAATCATGAAGCATAATAAATGATATAGTTATTAGATATTATTTAAGTAGTCCCTAAGAGGGTTTGGCGTCAAGCAGGCGGCCGGCTTGTAAAAAATTAAAAGCCAAAACATCACAGTTAAGAACACGACAGGGGCATAAACTAGTGAGTATTAAGAATGAATGTGGATGGTTACAAAGGTAGAGGAAGACCGAAGAAAGTATGGATGGATTGTGTGAAAGAGGATATGCTTAAGAAAGGAGTTGATTCAGACATGATGACTGATAGAGATGTATGGAAGAGCAGCACATATTGTGCCGACCATACGTAAGGGATACGGTCAGGTGGATGATGAATATAACTAACGTTTCATACAAAGTAAATAACGAAATAAACTAATAAGCAAACGTGAGATTTATTCAAACCAGAAACATGACAGAGTCTAGTTGAAAATTGCTGTTATCTTTTGCTAAACCGATGCAAACATTAAAGTGATTTGTTGTACCATTGCGCGGTACATTCACGACTGTGACATCAAAATTACTGCACTACACTGTTACAAATGGCCATACGTTTACCGCATAATTAGTTCACATTGTATGAAAAATGTTTCTTAAATATGAAGAATGTATTTCTGTAGCCATAGATCAGGTAATCAATGCAATTTCATTACTTTATAGGACGAACAATTAAACCTTGAAGGCATTATTAAAAAATGAAATACTCGATTTATAAATAAGAATCATATAATTTGCATGTAGTTATTCTGATATAACCAAATGAAAGAGTATTTTTTAATGATTATACCTTTGTTAGGTTTCGCCCACAACTTCGTGCGCGCGAAATTAAAAAAATAAATGCAAGTAGCATATGTGTTATTCAAGACTATCCTCTACATCTATACCAAATTTCATCGAAATCGTTTCAGCCGTATAGGCTACAAATTCTAACACATATCCATCCATCTAAACTTTCGCATTTACAATATTTGTACGAAGAAAGAATAGTAAGATAAGATTAATAAGTCATATTAAGTAAAAATGTACTTATCGTTGCTTTGGTCTATGACCATAGATTTATTCGAGCGTCAGTGCCTCAAATGTTCAAGCACTTGAGTAATCTCATCACATGAAAACATAATTATAATTGTATTTTGGAAGTGGAATCCTGTACGGAAGAGATAAAACGGATTTCTACATGGATTATCCCCTCAGAAGTTTGTTTGACATTTGTAAGTCATCTTTAGTAAGAATAATTCAATGGGATTTAAGACTTATTGGATAGAATTCCAAATGTACTCGAGTTTCAGAAAATTTCAACTTTTGAACTTTAATATTTGGTTGAATTGATTTTGTTCAAAATTGTTGTTAAACAAATAATGGATTTTTAACAAATTTATGAATCCATTTAAATTGTGAAATCGCGATCAGAAGTCGGGAGAGGCAAGTAAAAGACGTTTTTATGTCACTAAACAATCTAATGGCTAAATTTCAGTAATGTAATACTTTTTGAATGTAATCTTACTGATGTTATAAATGCGAAAGTTTAGATGAACGGACAGATGTTTGTTAGAGTTTGTAGCTTAAACTGCTGAGCGGATCTCGACGGAATTTGCCATAAATGCAGAGGATAGTTTGGAAAAACACAGGCTTCTTCCATTTGTTTTTTTAAGTGTCAAATTTCAATTATTACTGAATAAATGCCAAGAAAAATCGTAACAACATAAGTCATCGTAGAGTATTAGGTAATGAACGACACAGTTAACATTGCACGAGAGATCGCCAGTCGCCAGTTTTTTGCATTTGGCGTTGCGTGTCATTGATTGACAGCTTAATTAAGCTATTGACAGTTTGTCGGATTCGACACTTGTTGGTAGCGACACTTATACAGAAACCAACAGTCTAAATTTAAATTTTTACATGTAGGTGACTGTCAAATGCTAAAAGTAAAAAGCGTGCACCCCTTTGACTAAACTATGGCACATTGTTGTGCGATTGTCGATTGTTTCTTAATCCAACTGTTTAGTTGCACAACTAAAAATCGAGTAGTGTGCACACCTCCATATAAACTTATAGGAATCAAAGCGAGACTAAACAGTTGCGTAATAGTTTAGTCAAAGGAAACTACATAAAATCGAAGGTTCCATTTTTTGAACCACGGTAAAATTATATGTTATTTATCTTTTTACCAAATAAACTGAGTATATAGTTCAAACAACTTATTTGGCTACAATACAGCAAGATAGTACAGAGATATTGTGTCGTTATTTTGTCTGCATAGGATATATTAGTTGATTTAGAAGACATCTGAACAAATATTGCGAGAGGAGACGACAAATTGGCACTCAAAATTCAATAGGAAAAGCTCTTGAATGGGAACCTTAATCAATTAGTTGGCATAACTTTCAAAGCGAATACTAAAACAAAATACAAATTGATATGAATAGAACAACAGAATATTAAAACATGCCACATTTAATTATGTATTAAAACTGACAGTTTAAACTTGCTGTAATTATAATGGTTAGTGGGTTTTAAACAATCAGGTATTATGTAACACAATATAACCTAAAAATCTCTATTCGGTTTTCCAGGAAGTTCGAAAATAATTCAATTTTTTATTCATAAATCAGAGTAACACAAATCCAAAATATAATCCGGGGCTTATTTACTGAAACGTAAGCTTTGTACATAAATGAATGAATTTTCCGCTCGTTTTATTTCAAAACGTACTAAATCTTTACATAGCGGGTGGACGCTACTACTTATTTATTTTTATCTAGCTTTATTTCAACTTTTCTGAAATGAGAAAATCTCACAAAACTTCTGCTGGCGTATCACAAAAATTCGTCACCTTTAAAAAAAAATCTACTAGATTTTAGTTTCTGTTACATTGCTATTAATTGACATCAGGTGGTTGCTTGCTCGTTTGCCATTTTACGGTATAAAAACAATAGTAAAATTGAACGATAGATGCAGTCCATTTCGCTCCAAATCTCTGTCGAATGTACGCTTATTCAATTGTAGTCCATTTGATACGGTGAACGAAAACACAGGCGATTACTCCGGACGATTCGCAATTCTCACTATTTCCTCTACAGCCATGAATAAATAGATTGCTCTGAGGCTACATCGAACTTCATCGAGCTTTATTTAAATGCAAATTTACAAAATTAACCGTCTAATGTAAAATGAACGATATTACACGTACGATTAAAATTGCCTTATGTATCTAAATTTCAACAAACTTCAAATACACAAACGTTCATATTTTCTATACGTTTACTAAGTAACAAACATGCTAAGTGTAGATTTCTCAGACTAAATGTTGTGCTATAGTCCCTTAGTAATCGTCAAATCTGAGTGAGGCAGTATCTCACCAGTTTTTCCCCAAACTCGCAGATATATGCAAATTATTTTTGTGATATACTGATGTTTAAGTAACACTCAATATATTTAAAACCCATTAGTTATATCGCCATATATTAATATTTTCTACCCTAATTATTTGTGCTGAACAATCTGACTAATCTTACTAATATTATAAATGTGAAAATGGATGGATGTTTGTTAGAGTGTCCATCCTAAACGATTGAACGGATTTCATCGAAATCAGTTCAATTTGGTACAGATGTAGAGGATAGTCTGGAAGAACACATAGACTGCTTACTTTTTTTTAAAATTTCACGCGTCGTTAAAGTCGCGGGCGAAAGCTAGTGATACACATTCTGTAAAATTAAAAAAGTAATCTCTCGATATGTACTGTAATTAGTTTAAAATATTACCGTGAATTAAACTTACATAGCTTAAAGTCATTAGTTTTCGCTCCGAATGTTATCATTTGTCACACGCTAATTATTTGTTCAAAATAATGAAAATGTAGTCTAGTTTTGTAAAACAGAAGTGTAGTCGTTAGTAACTGCAGATCGGGCAGTAATTTTGAAACCGCAGTCGTAGATAAACAACGCAACGTTACAACTAGGGTTGTAACGGAACTCCGCTTCCGCATCCGCAAATGCGGAACTTCTGCAAGAAATAACTCCGCACCTTCAGCTTCCGTTATTTCTTATGCAGAGTTATAACGAAGGTTGATTTACGTCTTTAACGCGAGTAGGGCGATCAGGTAACATGTATGCGACCTGCGCAGGCTTGTATGTCAACTAACTATAATTGTTATACATTTTATTTGCAGAATAAACTGTATCTTGTAATTATGTCCCAATCTGTATTTTGATTTAACGTAAGTTTAGTTTTTATTTCATTAATATTTTATTATTGACCTCCGCATCCGCATCCATATCCGTTAAAATGGCCTCCGTTACAACTCTAGTTACAACAAATCACTTTAGTGTTTGCATCGGTTTAGCAGCAAATTACTGCTATTATCAACTAGGCTCGAGCGTATTATTGGTCAGAGGAAATAGTACTTTGGTACTTGCTTTGGTACTTTAATATTAAATTTAGTTTTCTACACCACCTAATGTCTAACGGATAATGTGTGTTTAAAACCATATCAACACAAGCCTACGGTTTAGTCGGAATAAATTAATAAATTAGTTAATTAAGTTGATATTTAAAAAAAGTTCAATAATTTTGATTTTTTGCGTACTACTTTGCTATCTTCTCCTACAGAAGTTTGACAAATAATCATATTAATATTATAAATGCGAAAGTTTAGATGGATGGATGGATGGAAGGAAGGATGTATGGATGGATGGGTGGATGTTTGTTAGAGTTTGTAACCTAAATGGCTGAACGGATTGTGATAAAATTTGGCATAGATGTAGAGGATAGTATGGAATTTGTTACTGGTTGTTGAATACTGGTATTTGTTTCTTTAGTTCCGCGCGGACGGAGTCGCGGGTGAAAGCAAGTAGGAAATAAATATGTAATGAAATTCACGAGTAGAGTAAGTCAACATTTTCACAGTTTGTTAATGATGAAGAGTAATTTAATATTTCAAGTTGTTGCAAATTTATGTTAAAACACTCAAGTTATTCAGTCAAAATACTTAGTTTTAGTCAACGAAAAGTAAGTATTTTGTATATATTGTAAATTGTAACTAAGTTTTTGTCTAGCTTCAGTCTAGTCTAGTCTAGTCTTGTCTGTAAGAGATTGCTGTTAGCAATAAGGCCGCCCTTGCGCAAATCTTTTTAGTAGCTTATTGTAAAATTTGTACAAGAAGTATTAAATAAATAAGTGATAACTAAGTATGTTGTATTTTACTTAGTTTTAGTCAACAAAAGTATTGTACAGAAGTTTTCGTAAGCAATGTAATTAAGCGCCAATAGCCTAATGGTTTGGGGTACGGACTACCAATCTTGCGGTCGAGGATTCGAATCCCGCTATTCAACTATTGTCGTGAACTATACCCGAGCACAAGCAAAGAGCTTAGTTAGAATGGATAAAGAAAATAAATGAACAATGAACAAAATCTACTAATACTTTTATTAAAACAAAATACCAGGTATGTAACATTTTGGTTTATTATAAGACCGGGATAAATTTTGTTGATTGACGTCACAAAAGTGAATGTGGCAGATTCGTAATAAGTAGTAATGAATGTAACAGGTGCAAATGAATATCCCTGAGATCGGGTATTCCATTTTTTTTATCCGTAAAATCTTTATGTTTGGGCTTTAATTAAAATACCTTTTCATGTTAAGAACAAAAGGACATTTTTACATTCGTTTTATTACTTGTTGCAGGATTTTTTTCTAGTAAATTAATTTAATTCCTCCCTTAACTGGAAAATACAATCATCGTATAGATAATGTCTTGTTTACATTTTTGAATTAACGTTAATGTTACCGGTTAATTTGCTCATGTAATTAAAATTTATTTTTTTGTAATGAAAAACCAATGAAAACACAGCCTACGTAACTGATAACGTAGCTTTTTAATGGTGTAAGATTTTTTTAATCGGCCCAGTAGTTTTTCAGTTATTTCAATACATACAAAAATACAAATCTTTCCACTTAATAATATCAATGTAAACATATCTTCAAAATAATTTGAAATAAAACGACAAACTCTTTTATATTTCTGCCTTTGAAAATACTCCAAGTTACAAACCCACATCACCTCTCAGAAACACCTGAGAAGTGTCGAGTCGAAATGAAAATTTTATGAATCTGCCTACATAACTGACAACGGCAGACAACGCAACGTTTCCCTAACATCTAAATTAAAATCAATGTCAAATAACTAGGAAATCGTGGGAAAGGAGAGAATGAAAAGAGCTGTTAACTGCATTAATATTAAGGTGTATTAAAGTTCATTTATTTTTACATTTTAAATTATTGGTTTTATTGTATTTCATTATTTCAAATTGTAATATTATTTTAACCGTTTTAATGTTTTATGTATATAATTAGTTTTTAAAAAATTAGCTCTTAGAATTTTAATTGTAATTTAAGTTTTAGTCACTTTCTAGTCACGTTTAATTTTGAATTTGTTTTAACTTAATTTAGGAATTTTAAACTAGGCTAAGTAAAGTGATTGAAACTGTGATATAGAATTAGGAATTTTAAGTAATTAGTAAATGTTAGATAGGAACTTTGTAAACAAAGTTTTTGAAAATAAAGACACCCGCATTTCAGGTCCCTGAGGTAGTAAATGTTAGGGGAACGAAGAGGGCGGCAAAAAGGCCGCCCAAAAAAAAATGGTGTAAATGTATAATGTTTAAGTGATAATATATGAAGCATTTTTTTCTTATAATATTCGGTTGGCAAACGAGCAAGCGGCTACCTGAATCCACCAAAATGGA
>NW_013527804.1:4650825-4665909 GCF_000836215.1 Papilio polytes
TAAGTATTCAATTAAGTCAGAAAAATATAAACAATTTTACTAAACACACTCTCAAACACACACTTTCACATCTCTACACTTCCAAAAATAGTAATAGTTCTAAAACAAATTTTAAACACTGCTCCATAAGTATCGCTTACAAAGTGATAAATTATTATAATGAATAATTAATGAACCTTAGAGTTTAGGTTTGAACTTATAATTATGGACGCTGTTCCATATTTAAATGTTATTTCAGTATTTAGTTATACAAACAATAATAAAAGTAATGAATTGATTATTTATGTGTTTTCAGAATAAAACTGTAAATTTACCTAGATTTTCCTATAGATTCTAGAGAAAAGTGTAGTATAGTGTAACTGTTGTATGAAGCGAAAAATAATGATAAAGATACGAATATAAAAGAATGTTAAATAAAAAAATATACCGAAATAAACAAGTTCAATCTTACAAAGAATTCACATACGAGGGACAACATCGTCGCTTTCCACTTTTGAATGAAGATGCAAAAATTTCATATTATAACGCAGATGCAACAGAAGTTTTTGATAACAAATTTAAAATTATGTAACATGCTTCCTTTATCATAGAGGAAGAATTTTATACTGCTAAAAATGTTAGAAAGTATAATAAAAATAAAAATCTTTCCTTACTTTAAACATGGAATAGATTATAACGCATTATTGAAAGAAGATTGTGTGTAATTTTGGTATATAAAATAATTAACTATTTATATGGATTGCACCTTTTCTGTCTCTATTGGTGAATAGCCTAATAAATTCTGCGTAGAAACTATCAAAATACCTTAAACCCATCCTGCACCGCTACAAAACAACACTAAAACCTTTTATGACACTACAAATTTGAACGCCAGAAGAAAATGTGCAATCTGTACTATTCCACTCTCATAGAGATTTACGGGGAACGCTCGGTTTAGCCTCAATTTATAGACATCTGTTAGATTTGGTTCAGTTCAATTTCACTGAGTGAGACATTTTAGACGACAGAAATGATTTCGCGTGCTGACAACTTGCTCAATTTCAATGTAATAAATTCCCGTATTCACGAAGAGGTAACATTACCTATACTATTATAATAAAGCGTAAACACTCACTTCTTTGTTGCCTAAGATGTCAGCAATTACAGCATATTTTTGAATAATTCTTTTTTTAGTAAAAGCCCTACACTTACATCATGCTTTAGGCTATATGTTTTCACGCTATTAAACTTAGGGGGTAAAAATTTTGGATAAAAAGCCTAATGTGGGAAAGATACCATAAGTTGCTGCCATCAAGGAAGCAAGGTTGCTATGGTTTGTCATAACGTCGTGTCATTTTGACATTTGTAAGTGATAATTTGACACATGTAAACAACAAAGTAAAATTTTCATAATTTTATGTGTATGAAGTCGCACGGGAACAGCTAGTCTTTTGATAAAAATAATTTATCGAGATCGTTTATTGGATGCAGGTTGTATCTTTGTCTTAAATTACAACAATAGATTTACATGTGTAAAATTCTATACACTTCAAAATAATAAAGTACCGTTATAATATATTTCCATACAAAGTTAATAGTAACATAATAACTGAAATATAAATACTTTGTGGTCAAAACATAGAAATATTTACCGGATTTAACTAGATTTCATCTTTCTTTATTTCTTAAACTTACTATCGAATCTCCAAGACTTAAATACTTTGTTTATTGGGCAATAACTTTATGAAAACTATTTTTTTAAGTTGTTCGTAACGTCCTATATGCATTAGTTTATGTGTAATGAAATACACTAGAAGTCGCTTCTAGTATCGTACAGAGCAATGTACGAGTATAGTCACTGAATCTTTTACACGAAATAATCCCATAGATTTTTAAATCTCGGCCTCTGGGTACACCTGAGCTCCCATTTCATAGATAAATGAAATTGTGGAGCGTATTTCATGCAAACTTCCAGTCTTCCTATCTGAATTCTCCCTCTAAAATTTTCTTTATGGACCCCATATACAAAAGGTACACTTTTTCTTTTAGTGCAACCATTTTTCGTATAGGTTCTCTATACAGAGTTCTACAAAATAATGCATAAAGGGCTTTTTCTTTGAGATATGACGATAACTAGAACGAAGAACTATTTTTATCTTCATCCAGAATATAAAAATATTAGAACATTCGCGACAACATATTCAAACAACAATAACATGATAGACCTGGTAGATGAACACTGGGCAAGCCGACTCACACGAGTTATAACGCGACAGTTGCGAAAAGGAATCCATGACGTCATGGACAAAATTTGCGTGATATGATGCGTAGGGGTGCTACGCAGCCCTAATACAAATTTTATCGATGACGTTCGATAACATTCTCACGAATATTCGTGATAACCTTCATGTCTACAAATGGCATAATTTCCAATTTATGATATCAAAATTAGGATTTAAGTTAAATGAATTTTAGGTACAATGTCACTGTTGTATCCCTTATTCAGGCAATAAATGTCACACTGTCATTGTTTAAAGTGATAGATGAGGTGTCACAAACTTGACGGTTGCGATCTCCACTGAATCCGAAATGTGATTGTTAATTAAATTACTGACGACGTATTTCATATCGTCCCATCCCTCACAATGGAGATAGGTACGCGATTCCTGATCTCAGTTTGCTTTGTGTAACTTGATTTATATGTCACTTAGAAAGACAAGAATAAGCAGTTTTGTTATGTAAATCTTGACTTCAACGAGTTTTAAAATTCACCAAGCTTGAAACACATTTTCACTTCGAATTCGAACTATTAAATTAATATACATTTTTATATTAAAATGATTACACCAATGTGACGTAAAATTGAATTTTTAACGTTTTTTTTTAGCTTCAAATATGGTTTAAAATAGGGTTGTAACGGAGGCCATTTTAACGGATGCGGATGCGGAGGCAAAGAGCTTCACCTCTGCAGAAGCGGAGGTTAAAGACGTAAATAAACCTCCATTATCACTCCGCATAAAAAATAACGGAAGTGGAAGCGGTTGCGGAGTTATCATTTCTTGCGGAAGTTTCGTACTTGCGGATGCGGAAGTGGTGTTCCGTTTCAACCCTAGTTTAAAGTAAACAGTTTTAAAGTATTACTGTAAGGTGGATCTTCCAAATAACTACTTTCTTTATTAAAAGAACAACAACATGATAATGATAAGAAAAATAATTACTGCTAGTCAGCGAAACGGGGCTTTGTAATTACAATTTCAAAATTCGCAACGAGCCTGCTAAGTAGATTATGTTTCACTCGGAAGACTTATGATTTAAATTCTGTGTTCGCATTTTAAGCCGTGAAATGTTACATTTTGTTGCCTAAATTATTAATTCGAAGCGGCAGCAAAAACCCTTACTAAGCCAAATACACTATGACGTTTGTTTTTTGTTTTCTCCCTGCGGAGTTTACGCACTATGTGGTACTAATAGACGGCAGATGCCGTCATTATCTGAGTTTATTCCTCTCTTACGCATACTCTCTTGAACACACACAATCAAACTGTAAGTAAATGAAATATTCATCTTTACTAATATCATGAAGAGGAAAGATTTGTCTTTTTGTATGTATTGAAATAATTCAAAAACTATTGGGCCGATTTCAAAAATTCTTTACAGTTTCGAAGCTACGCTATCAGTGAGTAGGCTGTGGCACATAGGCTGTTTTTTTTTTATTTTAACGAGGAAAAAGGCGCAAGGAACAGCAAGTTTAGAATGAAAACAAACTTAAGGTTCATACGAGTATGTTCTAAATATAAATTGAGTCGTTGAAAATCTGCCTGCCACATTTTCCGAAAGCGTTCTCACTAAACGCTATTGAGTTGGAAATTTCTAATGCATTGCGACCACAGTCTGGGAAGCGGGTTTTAAGGCTGTTAATAGTTGCTAAGATTTATGGAGCTACTATAATAAATATTGCGAACAAATTGCATAAATATATCTTGTTTTACAAGAATTTACAGCGAAAAGTTACAACAAACAGCTACATTGTGCTCTTGTTAACATGTTAATAGATGAGCTTGACTAATCTTTGATAGAAGATCGTGGTAAAAGAGAGGTTGACGGTTTTCTTTTACAAATACATACTTTTTAGTTCACTATTAATTCTTTTACTTCTTAAAGCTGGTGCTTCTTGTTCACAAAAATAAAGGTATAACGGGATTCGAACCCACCACCTACTATTAATAACTAAATTGAAATATTAGGCTTAGTCCAATTCTTCTATACTAATATAATAAAGCGTAAATACATACTACTTCGTAGCGTAAGGTGTGAGCAATCACAGCATGTTTTGAATAACTCTTTCTTCAATAAGAAGCCCTACACTTTCGACCAGGCTTAGGCTATATATTTTCACGCTATTAAACTTAGAGGTTATATTTTTACGCTATTAACTTGGATAAAAACCTTAATGTGGGAAAGAAAATATACTAATAAGAGAAAATACTATAATAACTATAAGCTGTCTAAATTAAGGAAGCGATGCTATTATGGTAGCGGTAATTTTGACATTACTAGTTGAGAATTTGACAAATGCAAACAATAAAATAAAGTTTTCATAATTTCATGCGGATGAAGCCGCACGGGAACAGCTAGTTTTGCTAATAAACCTAGAAGAATTTTTAATTAAATTTAACAAGGAGTCGAATATCTTGTAACACACGAATAAAAAACGATCTTGATTAATAGGGATTTTCTCTGACTCCCAAGGCACGGAATCGGAACAAAAAAAAAAGATAAATTCGATACTTCTCTGTGAAATACCGACAAATTTTCTCCTGGGTTTAATTTATCTGGTTAATTTGACACAAAGCCGATTGTATTAATTTTGTCTTCTTTCAATCCCTTGGTTATACCTTATTTCTAGGGATGCGATATTTGAAATCATGTAATATTTGTATTTGAAGGTCGAAGTCAAACTTATGAAATATGGGTAAGATATATTTAACTAATGTAAAATGTTATCCAGATTCTGTTGTTATTTTAAATTAAACACTGCCTTAATAATTTTGATCTTACGAATATTTTAGAGAGCGTCGGTAGGTCAGTGGTTTAAGCACTTGACTTGTAATTTACAGGGCCTTGGGTTCGAATCCCGCCATGTACCAATTTTTTGTATTTTAATTAACAATGAAGTAGGAAAATACTTATTTCTATGATGTACCGACATAAAAATGGATACCCACACGACGTTTGTGTTTTAATTTGACCATAATACTCATAAATTCATAAGCGCAAAGGATGGTTTTACTGTCACTGCAGAAATATATAATTCAATTCGTACAATGGTGTATTGTCCGAGGAGTTACACCCATATCTAATTTTCTATTACAATAGACTTTATCTATATTTTAAGTGTCTAGGAATATTTATTGTAATATATTAGTGTGGAGTAAATTCATAATTCATTACATTACAAACGTAATAGTGTAAATAAACTTATTAACAATTAGTAGTCTACTTCAACAATGCAAAAATTAAAAAATTAGCCTATAATGTTCACATACATCAGCTACCGTCCCGTCAATATCGGTCCAGTTTCCTTTGACCTAGCTGTTATACTTGCACTCTTAGCTGCTAGTTTAGAGTGCAAAGAGTTTCATTCAAGAGGGACATTTTTAAAACACAAACAATTCTGATGCAGAATATGACCTAGCAAAATTTCATTTTGATGTATCAGTAACACGTAGATGATAAACATTCCAATATTTGCACAGTACGTATCTAATCAGCTTAGTAAACATTATGGAGTTACTGTAGTTTGAGCGGTATTTTGTCCTGGATCATTTGTGGCTGCTGTATTTGTGCCGCCTGGTGCGATTGGAATCTCATCACCTCCAGTCAAGTTGCCATCATTCGTTGGTACAGTTGGTGTTGTAATCTTCATCTTGTTTTCACATCCCACGTATACGTTGACTGAGATCGGCAGACCGTACGGCGATCTCAGACGAAGTACAACATTGTTGTATCTGATACCACCTCTTACGACCTGGACTTGCGGTCCTCTACCTACTCCTAAACGGTCTACTACCCTTAAATAGGTTATCTGAAAACAATTAAACAAGTAAAGGAATTTGTCGCATTCTTAGGAAGCATTTAGCTCAATTATTCATATCCCGTGTTATAGTTGTCTGTAATACTTTTAGCGACGCTCTAAGGCACAGTCTTACTATTTTCCAGAAAGTCTTTCTAAAGAAGGCTAAAAAAATAAATTTCTTAACTTACCGGACATTGAAAATGTCTGCCATATTTAGCATAAATATGTCCATAGCGCACTTTCTCCTTGTACAAGCGATCTTGAGCCACCAAGAAATCATTTCTCTTGAACATGCCCGCGTAAAAATCTCTACAGATAATTGTGTTACTAAGAAAAATTAAGAATAATATGTAGTAAAGTAACATTATAAAAAAACTAATAAATTAAAAATCAAACTGGTTACACATTTTGATGTATGAAAAGCGTTAAAAGGTCTTATTTTTAAACGTTCTGAGTAATGAATCTCAACTCAATTATCGTTTCTAATTATATTTCTTGGTGTAAACGTATTTTGCGATAATTCATTTTGTGAAGTAAAGCCTTTTAAAGCCTCTTAAAGAATAGACAAGAAAGTTTTTAATGTTTTCAATGTTTTGCAATCTGGTGTCAGGATATCCGAAAGCGTCAGGAAAGTTTTACGAAATTTGGCGTTGAGCTAGTAAAAAGTTTGTTTTGGAATTCCCTCTTTGTTGAAAGTGTATTTGGATACTTTTATTTTGAGCAGTTCTTCTTAGTATTATGCACCATTCTTGGGATGAAAGTATTATTCCACGATAATAAGGACAAAGATTGTCGAGATCTTAAGGTACTATTGAACTGGTGGAATGTTAGGAGACGTTGCATTCGCATCGAGCAGCTCTTTGCTCGCTGGTTTCCTCATAACATACCCTGACTGCCTGATTGGTCGCCGTAACATGTTATATTAAAACCTGTAGCTTTAAACAGTACCTGCCTTTAGTGTCAATGGAAATTTACTTTTTTGAAACAATTCTTGCAGGCAGTGTTTTTTTTTTTTTGCTTTAAGTAATAAAAATAACTAAGATGCTCTTATCATTTGTGCTTCTTCATCATTATAGTAAGTAAACCAATACGACTTAGGGTTCTTCAAGAAGGGAGCCTATCATTTTCTCAAAGGCCGGCAACGCATCTGTAGTTCCTCTGATGTTGCGGCTGTCAATGGATGTCGTTGACCACCTCGGTATTCTCGCCACTTATTTGTCCCCTTTTATTATAAAAAAGTCGTTTTACAAACACTCTATATTTTATTTCATTTATTATCTATCTAATCCGGTTCTGCCACGTTGTTCTTAGATTTCAACATTGTTATGACGTACACAAATTACTATTGGCATCTACGAAGCAACAAACATATGTTGACAATTTCACGTCCTATGGTCCTCAATTCTATTTTGCATGAAAATATGATCGATGGGTTTGGCTAACTGCCATTCTGTCCGAATATCAATCAAAATTTATTAAATATGTCTATACATGGGGCTTTTGTCAGAAAAATACTTTTAAACCATCACTAGATGGTTTTATACGTATAACATTTCTTCATGATAGAAGTCAGTTAAAACTTCAATCCACAAATATGTATAGATATAGCGAGAAATAACTGTTTAGAATTGGAATAAACTGGACCTAATCAGAGTCTTGTCATTACTTGTAGGATTATTACTGATGGCTCTTCATTCATACATTTACCCTTCTCCCTACGAAGATTCGGTACAGTACATCTTTTCCATACATCTCCAGCAGCCGTCATACCCCCTTCTTTCGTATATCCTCTTACACAGAATCCATTCATGCTTTTACAGGTTTTCCTTTTTGCCTGTAGTCATTTTCATTTAAACTCTTTACCAAAGTCAGTTTGAATCTTGTCTTAGTTTTAATAGGGATTTATAAAAACCACAAATCCATATCACTAAAGAAAACCAATACAAATATCAAATTGTAATAAATAAAATTTAAATTACTCCATCCTGGATACTAGTTATAAAATTAACCCATTAATTCGAATTGAGAATAATTTCGTGAAAAAATCCAACGCTAAAGTTAAATTAATTTTCTCCGGCGAGTTTAACGCAACTTCGCTACACTCCGCTAGTTAAATTTAATTGAAATTTATTTTAACAAAGTATTGAAAAGTATTTATTTACATCGAATATCTTTTCTTTCACGTTTATTTATAGAATTGTAGTTATAAAAATATTATTATGACAATTCATGTAACATAACTTTATTTAACAAATCATTAAAAAATAATTTAAAAACATACTTTGTCTACTAGCTTTTACCTTTGACTTCATCCGTGAGGAGTTTAAAAAATAGAAAAACTTACAGACGAATTGATAACCTTCTTATACGAAGTCCGTTAAGTAGCCTATGTGTTCTATCCTCTACGTTAGTGTCAAATTTCATCGAGATCCATTCAGCAGTTTAGACTACAAACTCTAACAAACAACTGTATATCCATCTAAGCATTTAAAATATGCAGTAAGATTTTTGTAACAATATTCGTCAATTTTTTCATTCTATTTGTGACTGGCTTTCGCCCGCGACTCCGTCCGGGCGGAATAAAAAAAAACAATTGCAAGTAGCCTATGCGTTCTTCTAGGCTATCCTCTACATCTATGCCAAATTTCATCGAAATCCGTTTTGCTGTTTAAGCTACAAACTCTAAAAACATCCATCCTTCCATCCATCCATCTAAACTTTCGCATTTATTTTTTTAGTAAGATAACTTAAGTATGATTAGAATTTACAGCTATTTCAATGTTAACATCAGAACAATAATAGCCAGCTTCGAATCTTAGCGTGCAATAAAGTTTGTAAAAGCGAGACAGTTTTTATGATTATTATGGCTTTAAAGGCTCTCCGAAGTTATCCTATTTCGCGAGGTACCGCTAAATGCAGTGTTTCATTACTTTCTCACAATTTATAAAGTAATCTTCGGATTCTATAACGTTTTTAAGATGGCTTAAGATAAGGTATAAGATTTTGGCTATCGGTGAAAAGGTTTTAAGGACATCGAATTTATTAGCTTTCGCCCGCGACTCCATCCGCGTGGAAATAAAAAACACAAAATTGAGTAGCCTATGCGTTCTGCCAGACATCTACATCTATACCAAATTTCTACGAAATAAGCTTGGCGGTTTAGGCTACAAACTCTAACAAACATCCATCTAAACTTTCACATCTTACTTATAATATTATAAATGCGAAAGTTTAGATGGATGGATGGATGGATGGATGGATGTTTGTTAGCGTTTGTAGCCTAAACGGCTGAACGGATCTCCATGAAATTTGGCACAGTTTTAGGAGCATAGTCTGGAAGAACACATAGGCTACTTTTTATCCCGGGATAAGTTACGGTTCCCGTGGGATTCATTAATTTAGTTTTTTAATGTTTACTCGATCATTCTGTAACGGTTCAACATATCTTATTGAAATTTGGTACAGATGTAAAACAAAGTCTGGAGTATACATGGGATAAGCTTCATCCCCGAGGTGTCCGGTTCCCGAGGGATACGTAGCTTTTTGTTATTTACGTAGTTCATATTTTTTCTAATACCACGCGGCCGAAGTCGCGGGCAACAGCTCGTTTATAATATTAGTTAGATAGACGTAACGACGGAGTTTCGATATTGTATTGTTTAAATGGACAATGTTAAAGGTTATGACGATGTTCACTTTATGTCTATAATCTTGGTTGTCTTCTGTCGTTTTAATCGGTTCCTTAAGGTTTTTACTATGCGAGTATATATTAATTCGATTATTAACAATGCGAGTTCGTGCGTTTGTTTATTACAGTCGACATAAAAAAATAATCAACAATTAATTGTAAATGAATCGTAATCGAACAATAATACGCTATGTTTTCTGATTAAACGTTTAATGTTTTATTAATTTGTGGTAGGTTAGTTTTGCTTGTTTTGTTTACTATTGTTTCCCATTACCATAATAAGTTATAATACATATTGTTATCCCTTTTTTTGGAAACACAGAGAAAAGGACGGAAGATAAGAAATTTGTGTGTGTTTATGTTAGTTCAACACAAAACTTGCTACATTTGCTATTATTTTTGACCAGGAGTTTTTATAAGAGTGTTAAAATGTTTAGGTGGAGATAATTAAATTTATAAGAATATAGTAGTTACCGTATGTTTATTTCGTTTTTTACCCTGAATCAAGGTGAGACAGCGAGATATACAAAGAATGGAATAATCCTAATACCTTTTCCAATCTCGACCTTTTGTTCGCACCTGCGACTTCTGTCACAGAAATAAATATATTTAGAGCGTATTTCATACAATGAGACGTTTCATAAAGTTATTTGATGTATTAGAAAAAAATGACGCAAATAACTGCATGTAAGAAACAAAATAACTTATAGTTATTTAAGATTAAAGTATGATCAAGGTTTACGATAAAGTTTTCTTTAAATTAAGGTTACAATTGCACGTGATATCTATATCTATACTATTATAATAAAGCGTAAACACACACTACTTTGTTGCCTAAGATCTCAGCAATTACAGCATACTTTTGAATAACTCTTTTTTAAATAAAAACCCCATACTTGCTTCACGCTTTATGCTTTATATTGTAACGCCATTAAACTTAGGGAGTAAATATTTTGGATTAAAACCCTAATGTGGGAAAGAGACCATAAAGTTGCTGCCAACATCAAGAAAGCAAGATTGCTAAGGTTTATCATGTCATGTCATTTTGACATTTGCTATTGATAATTTGACAAATGTTAAGAATTAAATAAAATTATCACAATTTCATGCGGATAAAGCCGCACGGGAACAGCTAGTATCTCATAAAAAGTTATGGTTAGCAAACACGAAAAAATATTTTTTAAAACAACATTGACATCAAATATATTGTTGAAATAATAAAAATCTTATTTAACAGCTCTATCAATAGGTAAATCATTTATGTACATTTAGTTTTTACGAAAACATGCTTTCATAAATATTAAAAATGAAATGACTCAAAACTATACCAGAATACTTCCCGAAGTTAAATTAATTTTCTCGTTGAAGTCGAAAGGTGCTTTTATTTACTTTGGTCGGTAGTCTTCGTTATTTAATATTTTAAATGAGGCCACAATAAGTTAATATTTAGTAAAATTAAAAACTGATAATGTTGGCCGACATTTCTTTAATAAAGTAAAATAAGTATTTGTTTAAAAATAACTATTTATTCTCAGTATTCAAACAATAGTTTAATAACATTCACACAATATAAGAGAACTATAATATTATTGAATACAATAATTGTTGCTAAATTGTTTTAAAATAGGGACCGGAAAAGATATTTCATTGTTGTAGATATTATTATAAACGTTGATAATATATTTAAGAGAGTTTACTATCGAAGCCGCTGTTATTTCATTAAAGTAAAATCAAGGATAAACTTCTAGATATGAATTAGATGTACAGATAGAAAAACAAATAAAAAATAGGGACTAAAACTCACAATATGAAAATTAGAGATTTCATAAGATATTTAGCTATCAAAACTATAATAATAATGACAATTTTACAACATGCAAACTTCTTAGGACAAGAATACAAAAATCTAAACGTATTTTACAGGAACGATGACTTCAAGACGAATTACGAACAAATAGCGAAGTATTTCAATACAACAGGAAGGAGTCGACCAGAAACTTATTGTCGTCATTTTAATAATTGCATTGAATGTACAAGCGGTACTCTGTATCCTTGCAGTTGGTGTCATGACATTGGATGCGTATCGGAAACAGAAAGAGCATGTAAACTACGCTACAGTTCAAATTTGTCAACGAATTCTAGCACACAGGACATCAGATGCCCATTTATAAGTCATACCGGTCCAATACTACTCCCAGCTGATGTACGAACGAATATCAAAGTTAAAATATTCTCACCAGATCCAGTAATTTATGAAAAAGAAATAGTTTGCGAGATTAATTTTAAACAGAAGTATATACATTTAAAAGGTATGATTGTGAAGAATATAGTGCATTGTTATCCTGTGCAATTAAATGTAAAACGAAATGGAGATATAGAAACGGGATTATTACGTGTACTGTGGGATGGTATCGATCCTCATTCTAACGTGTTACCAGTGGTCGTTTACACTTGTGAAAATCTAGCCCAAGATTGTGATTCGTGCAGGACAATACCTCCGGAATACGGATGCGGTTGGTGTGATATTTACAATGCTTGTATTCTCGGTGATAAATGTATAAATAATTTTGTTAAATGGGCACTAAATAGATTATCTTGTGACGCGTTTAATCGTAAACTATATTATGTTTAAATATAAACAACACAAGGTTAGAAAACATTCATTATGTCTACGATATTTACTTATCAAAGTGACCTTCCATTTAAGTGCAATTATATGCAGCGCTTAACCTTTTCAATAGATGTTATTGACACAAAAGGTAAATTTAGTTCATGATTTTCCTAATAAGCATTGTTTTCTATTTGACCTGTATAAACAAGCTCTTCTCAAAACCTTTTATAAAACAATCATTTCCAGATTTTCTATTAGTAATTAGAAATGATCCAAGTAAGGTGGTAAACACTCATAAACTTATTTAAAAATGGAACGAGATTTAATAAACATTATAATTATGAGGATAAGTGTTTGCGTGCTAATACTTGTGACGTCAGTGAATTTACAATTTGAAATAGAAGAGATGGATGATATTTCTACACAGAAATCGTGTCGATCAATCCAGTCGTGTCGGGACTGTAAGAAAAGTGACCTTGAATGTGAATGGTGTCATAACTTAGGATGTACGAAATTCCCTCATTTATATTGCCCGAAGAAAATATTGCTAACATATTTGTTTAACAACAAGAACAATATTATCCAACATGATTGTACGAAAATTGTAACAAAAGGACCGTTATTTATCCCAGCTAATATAAGACGTGTTATAAGTTTAGAGATAGTGATGGATGATGTAACAATATTTAAAGAAGAAGTGTTATGTGTGATACAGATTGAACATAAATTAATTGAATTGCATGGTTTTCTTATAAATAGTACTGTGTTTTGCGATTCTATTTCACTTCAGTCGTCACGTAGCGTTGCTTTGGGGTCTATATATCTGAGATGGCAAAGTGTGGAGCCGTTTTCGAATCGTGTTCTCATAATAGTTTACAATTGTCAGAAGTTAGCTCAGAGTTGTGACCAGTGTCAGATTTTGAACAAACGTTTTAATTGTGGATGGTGTGACGATTCCTCAATGTGCACTCTAACAGAAGAATGTCCTAAAGGATATGCAGCATGGACAGATGATAAATATAAATGCCCTAAGACTGAAACTGAATAGACGATGTAAATGTGTTACAATTTGCCTAAATAAGATATATTAGTTTGATAAATGACGCATATGAAGTATCGAATTCTATTTGTATAAGGGCAAATGCGGCTTAATAGACAGGTATCAGTGACGAAACAAACACGCATAGCGAACAATTATGAACTATCGATATTCGGTTTAAATATTTATCAAACTCGACTAAAATTATAATTTTCGTATTACCTAATTTAGAGGACAATTCTAGTATTGATTATAGTGTAGAGAATTTAGCAATGACAGAAATAATAGCCAAATGTAATTCGATTAGTAGTAGTAACAAGCATTTATTTACTCTCATTATTTGTAATGGTTCTGCAGGTCATTATTAATTTGAGAAAACAGTGTTTTTTTTTATTCATAAGTTATCAATAGGAATCTATCGATTCCAACTTCTATGAGAATAGAATTCGAAAATCGATAAGATTCAAGACTGATTTTATACAACCCATCCCTACTAAATTTCAAATGAATTGTCAAACTAATCGATCTTATTTAGACACACTATAATTTAGATTTTATTATGTTTGTTAAGCTAGCGCTTCACCACTATCCCACCTGATAAAAGTGATGATGTAGTCAGAAGATGGTATGCACTAGCATAACAAGATTATGGTGATTTAGGTTAAGTGGTTTTTAAAGTACTTCTATGGTAATATTGTATTAATTAAACAATTTCTTTGATGTTAAACATTTAAACACTTTACAAAGTGAAGATCATAGATACATCAAGAAGATCTACACATCTAAAGCCACAAAACGATTAAAATAAACCAAAAATTGTATATTTTTATTCGATTAATTTGTTTAAAATATTGTGAAATGCTACTATTTTGACGATAGAGTTTTCTTAATTTCAAACACAAAAATATTTTTTTTATAAATGCTCAAACAGATTATTTCATAACATAGTTTTATGAAACTAATTGAAGCTCATTTAATGATGGAATAGATAATAATTTATTTGAAGTAAAGATGAAATATTAAATTAAGTTTATACTAGTTAATGAATTCAAATGTACTTTACTAGAATAAAAACAATTTACCATTTAAAAGATGGGAATGTTATAAACGTCGTGATATTAAACTCTTTGCTCATTTTTATTATTTTCATTTTGCCTACAAATTGTCTCTTAAATTAAGGAAAGTTCTATGTTTGTGGATTTCGTTTATCTACGAGTATATAACCATTTATCTAGTACAAGCTGTTGCCCGCGACTTCGTCCGCGTGGTATTAGAAAACATACGAACTATATAAATAACAAAAAGCTACGTATCCCTCGGGAACCGGACATTTCTCGGGGATGAACCTTATCCCATGTGTACTCCAAACTTTGTTTTATGTCTGTGCCAAATTTCAAACCGATGAACCGTTGCAGAATGATCGAGTAAGCATTAAAAAACTAAATTAATGAATCCCAAGGGAACCGTAACTATTCCCGGGATAAATAGTAGCCTATGTGTTCTTCCAGACTATGCTCTAAACCTGTGCCAAGTTTCATGGAGATCCGTTCAGCCGTTTAGGCTACAAACGCTAACAAACGTTCATCCATCCATCCATCCGTCCATCCATCCATCCATCCATCCATCCATCCATCCATCCATCCATCCATCCATCCATCTAAACTTTCGCATTTATAATATTAGTAAGAAGT
>NW_013527804.1:4665982-4674702 GCF_000836215.1 Papilio polytes
AAAAAAAAAAATAAAAAAAAAAAAAACATACAGACGAATTGAGTACCTCCTTCTTTTGGGAAGTCGGTCAAAAAGCTACGTATCCCTCGGGAACCGGACATTTCTCGGGGATGAACCTTATCCCATGTGTACTCCAGACTTTGTTTTATGTCTGTGCCAAATTTCAAACGGTTGAACCGTTGCAGAATGATCGAGTAAACATTAAAAAACTAAATTAATGAATCCCAAGGGAACCGTAACTATTCCCGGGATAAATAGTAGCCTATGTGTTCTTCCAGACTATGCTAGTTATTAACTTATTATTAACCTGTGCCAAGTTTCATGGAGATCCGTTCAGCCGTTTAGGCTACAAACGCTAACAAACATCCATCCATCCATCCATCTAAACTTTCGCATTTATAATATTAGTAAGAAGTAAAAAATTAAGCTATCTCACAATCTTTTCATACAATATAATTATTTACACAAAGGAAATGAAAACACCGTGCAAAGCTGCAAGTAATAACAAAGAGAAGTTCTTCACCAGTTTCTTAAAACAAAGTAATAGATATAGTTATTGCTTTTTTTTACATTTGTTATATGAGTATATACTTCCTAGAATACCACGTTAATCTTTTAATTCTTAATGTCTTTTAAAATTCAATAGTAGAGTTGGCACAACTTGTTTGTTTAACAAACGACTCAAGACGGAGTCCCATTATGTGTAGGAATGGCCTGTTTCATTAAGACAATGGGTTTAAATTGCGGCGGTTAGATAGGCAGGCAAAGAACGACATGGTGTAAATAATAAGTGGAAAGCGAGTAAACGTTGAATCTTTTTTAGTTTGAAATACCCAACACATCATTAGCTTTCTGCTGGCACCAAATTATAGTTATTTATGTTTACATCTGCGTGAATTTAAAATTTATTCAAAATGGATCACTACTACCAAAAGACGATACTAATTCTATGTAAAGTAAGAAACTTATCAAAGAGGTAATAAGACTTCTTTTGATTTAAGTAAATTATTTTTTAATTGCCTTTACCAAAGATTTGTTGATTCAATGACATTTTTTCGTAGATAAATCTATTTTCAAATCGTTACATGCTCCAAGATAAACCTGTTTTTAAAATAAATTGAAAAACGCATACAGCACGTGAACGAAGTTAATAACATGAGTAGGCTACAAAATATTTAACTTAATTGTGAAAAATACTTTTACAAAAGACTAGTGTAAACAAATCGCTACCGCTTATATTTTTGACCACATAACTATGAATAGGCGGATAAAACAGTTGCATGGTTAATTCATGCCAACGGAAATAACGGACATTAGTCAACGGCACACAAGACTTGAATGTAAGTATATATTTCCTACTGGATATTAATTATTTACATGGTTAAAGGAAATACATTCTAGTCTGTTTATGCGTCTGTTCAAACAAAGTGTAAGCACGAAATTTTCTAAACCAAAATCTCGCCTGAATTAAAAACGTTTATGGGTTTTTTTCTTTTTTATATATTCAACATGGACACATATACTTCCTGTATAATTTTAATGCTATATTTGCAATGAGCCTGCGGTTCGTTTCATTTTATAAATACAACATTACACAGTGAAAACGGACCGAACCCAAATGTAACGTTCTAAATTGTTACCGCAGAGCAATTTACGAACAATTTTAGACTTGCCTAAATTGCAGGATTTTTTATTAATTTATTAAATTACTTACTGAAGCATTAATTAACAAAATAAGTATATAAGTGTGTAAATCTTACTAATATTATAATTCGCAAACAAACATCTGTTTGTTAGAGTTTGTAGCCTTAACTACTGAATGGATCTCGATGAAATTTGGCATAGATGCAGAGGATAGTCTAGAAGGACACGTATGTTACTTCCCTTCGTTTTAATTAATTCCACAGCGACGGAGTCGCGGGCGAAAGCTAGTTTTAAAATAAATAATAACCAACATACATAATAGACAAAAAATACTAGAAGAATTGAACCAGGAAATTTTATAAGTATTATTCATACACCAATAAATTGCCTGTGTTTGGTTTTATTTAGAGTTTGAAAATAACCTATACTTAACATTATAAAGAGGAAAACTTTGTATTTTTGTATGTCAATAATTCAAAAACCACTGGACCGATTTTAAACATTCTTTCACCATCAGAAAGATAATTTATCTGTGAGTAACATAGGCTATATTTTATTATATCTCATACTTTCAAACCTTTAGTAAATGAAATAAACCGTTGCTTTACTATTATTTTTTTCGTTTGGTAGTCAACTGTACTACTCGTATTATATGTGTACATTGTATTTTAATAAGCTGTAGTCGGGCGTAGGCAGGAGTGAATCTCGTTTCGTCTCCAGTGTATCGTAAAAGTAAAGTAAATAAAGCTGGGAATGAACAGAGGTTCACTTTTAAACATATCAGTTTATTGCGGTCGTCTCTGCACACATCGTACGCTAAAAGGACTAACTTAATGAGATGAGTAATTGTTTTTCTTTACTATATTATGTGCGGTGTAGTTTTTCTAATATTTAAATGCATTCTGTAAATTGCATATCAATCGATTAACAAATTGACTAGACAGTACAAACGGCCGACGTTGACAATTTGTCGGTGACATAAAGATTTGTCCGCAGAAAGGTAGAAGGCGGAGGACCGTATTGAAAAAGACTGATTATGACAAACATTTCTTGACTATTATAGTCTACAAAGATCTGCTAAATTTGAAGATAGGTGTGTTACATTTGTGTTGTCCTGTCCGGTGTACCTGACACCGGAAGTGACGTCACAATATTGCAGAATAAGTAATGAATACGATAGTTATATTGACTTGATATAAGCGGATGTTTTTAAAGACACGTTTGGATTCCTGACAAATATACAACACATCGCATTCGGTTACATTGCGTTATTATTACAAACTAGCTTATGCCTGCAACTTTGTGTGGAATTAAAAAAGTAACATAAGTAACTCACCTATGTATTCTTCTAGAGTACCTATGTTCTACATCTGTATCAAATTTCATTGATATCCGTTCATCCATTTAGTTAATAAACTCTAACAAATATCTATCCATCTAAACTTTTCCATTTATAATCTTAGCAAGATTATAATCCACTAGCTGTTCCCGTGCGACTTCATCCGCATGAAATTATGAAAGTTTTATTTAATTATTTGCATGTGTCAAATTATCAATAGCAAGTTTCGAAATGACATGACATGACAAACCTTGGCAATCTCGCTTCCTTGATGTTGGCAGCAACTTATGGTCTCTTTCCCACATTAGGGTTTTTATCCAAAACATTTACTCTCTAAGTTTAATGGCGTGAAAATATATAGTCTAAAGCGTGACGTAAGTGTAGGGATTTTTATTAAAAGAAGAAACATTCAAAAACATTCTGTAATTACTGACATCTTAGGCAACAAAGAAGTGTGTGTTTACGCTTTATTATAATAGTATAGATTATCGTGTAGTACCTATAGTTTAAAGTCAAAGTATTCTAGTAAGAGCCGTAGATTTCTGGTATTTTATTGTTCACAAGTTCACAGACATAAAAGGAAGTTGAAATAATTATTTTTCCAGTACGAATTTATGAAACAATATTAAAGAAGGGTAGATGAAGGAAAAGAAAGCCTTGAGCGAATATTGTAATTGTATTTTAGAGTAGGTTAAGCTTCAGAGGCTTTCGTAAGGACTTTCAGGATGGCTTAATTTTAAGTTTGAACGACTCTTGTTCTAAACTTGTTATATGTTGGCTTATTACATTGTAATTCAATTAAGTGACAAAAATTTTTAAAGACAGAAATGGCCTCGACATTTTCTTGTTTGAGTAGGTTAATGTTGTTTATATAAGCAGTTACCGAAATTTCCTTTTCGTTAGCTTTTTAATTTTACATGTTTTAATAACGTGAATCTAAAAATTAGTTAGTTTTACCGTTAGAAGGCAGCTTGAAAAAACGGAGAATTGTAAATACGCCTGCCAGAATATTCGAGCAATTTTTTTTAAACGTTGTTCGTCTAAATCCAGTTGAAAGGACAATTATATTTTCATCGTGCGGCACATACAGACATGGTTAAACTGTTTTATTATTTAAATTAATCGTTGACCTCTTGTAGAGGGATCACATAACGAGGGTAAGTTTCATTATTCTCATTCAGACCGCTACAATGATCCCCGCGTCTGCAATTACTGTCTATGAGGATTCCAAGATTAATAATTTTTAGATCAACTACACCTAAAAGTTCTAAAAATATTTATCTAGGTATATTTATGTATTTCACAGTTACACTTACACAACTCATAAGTTAAAACTTTTTTCATAATCTGTTTTTCTCATTCTAGACGTAATTTAGGATACGTGGGATGTTTTTACCGTTTTACTGAGAAATTTATTCTTTTATGTGAACATAGATCTCGGAGGACTCGGATATCGCTTCACGCTCCATTTGCCACTAAAGAGGGTCCCGAGACTTTGTTGTGACGTTTCCTTTTATATGGCGCGCTGGAGAAACAAATGTCATTAAATCAAGAAGCGAATTCAAGAAATTGAATAACAGAACACAGCTATGGGTATCGACTGCAGTGATAAAATACGTTGATTATTATACTTTTGTAATTGATTTTACTTATTTATTACAAATTAGCTGTTGCCCGCGACTTCGTCCACGCAATATTAAGACAAATCAGTAGCCTATAATATGCCCGTCTAGGTCACCTACCCTTCAGTAAAATTCCTATCGGAACAAACGCAGCTCTCGGACAGGCAGACAGACAAAAAAAAATTTAAATGCGATTTTTGGTAATAGCAACGCATTGTATTACCTTCTCGAGATCTGGAAATTTTCTTTTGATATTACAAACAAACACTCCAATTTTATTATATGTATAGATAGAAGATTAGTTATTTGTTAGTAAACTTAAAACATATAGGAAATGTGAATTAAATTCAATGAATAATAATGTTTAGAACAAATTAATTTTCTTTATTCAATTTCCCAAATTTCGTAGTGATCAATAAGAGGCAGGGATCGTGTTTCAAAGTTATTCTACTTACGAAACCTTTAATCCAGCATGTCTAATAAATAACTAAATCTAAGCGGGAGTCGCTTCAAATTACCGCACTCAACTAGTGAAAAGTCGTGATTCACTAGAGTTGGGAAATGTCGTAACGATGTTTAACAGATCGGAATTTAAAGTTAACGATTTTGTATTTTAAACACGTTCTTCAGAGTAAGAAAATTATTCTTCTCTTTAGTCAGCAACAGACATAAAAGACGTTTAAACAACTACAATTCAATGTTTCACTTTAAGTATAATCATGAAAAAAAGAGGATCAGTTATTTAATTAAAAAATAGTACGAGTATTGGAGGAAATATCCTTTTTCTGTGCACCACCATCCCCTCCTACGTCAATGAAAAGAAGATAACGCATCGCAATTACGCTTGTCTATTGGCAACAGTCACTTCATTCCGACGAATTAAGGTGACTTTGTATCATAAATGCTAGAGTTTAGATGTAATAATGGATATAGTTTGGATAAATAATGGATGTTTTAACAGTGGTAGAGTCCGCTTTAACTTCTTCGCACGAATGGGCTGGCTCGCCCGGTGTAATACCACAACCACACAGAAAACAGGCGAGAAGTGGAAGTGGAAGTGTGGTGCCGGAGACCTAATTTTAGTCCATTTTCCTTTCCACCCTTTTCTTAAGAGGAAGGGATTGAAAGGAAAATTGGATTTGACGGTGGAGGAGACGCATATGAAGGGGAAATGTCATCTTTTTGTGCGTTTCCTCCTCCGTCAATTAAGGGTAAGCAACGCATCTGCAATTGCGGATTTTTATAGGCAGCGGTCGCTTTCCATTTCGGTGGTTTCAGGTGGCCGCTTGCTCGTTTGCCACCTTATAATATAAAAAAAAAAATATTTGTAGCTATATATCTACAAAAAGACTCGCTTGGAAGAAAACATAGGCTGCTCATTGAGTTTTTTTTGATTCCGCGCGATTTAAAATTGAAAAAAAAACATTACGTTTTCAATTAAATAAATAGTTAAGAAACAACTAAATATTAAATGAGTTTATTAAAGCAAGTTACGTTATTTGTTTCATGATTTAGACTTAACGAACTTTAGAAGCATTCATAAAATAGCGTTTATCTACGTAATAATTTCACGCCTATAGACAAAAAGGCTTTTATCTTATCAAAACTTTGCAAACGGAGGGATGTATATTAGAGTCACTTTATTCTAAAAGACATTTGAGTTTCTATTACATTGGTAATATTTTATTACCAAAATACAGGAGTATTGTTGCATTATTAATATTTAGTTGTTATGTACAAGTAACTCTAATTAAAATTTTAAATCCAATTGCGAAATGTAAAAAGGAAAATAATCTAAGTTTAAAATAAGTAATACTTTATTAGGTAATAGAGAAACAGGGGTTTAAGCACTTGACTTGTAACAGTGGTTTAAGCACTTGACTTGTAATCTACAGGTCTTAGGTTCGAATCCAGCCATGTACCAATGTGATTCCATTTTTCGAATTTTCATATGTATATAATTTACCAGTCTTTCTAACGGTGAAGGAAAATATCGTGATGCCTGCACATATCGGCGAAGAAATTCAAAGATATGTGTGAAGTCAACCAACCCGCACTGGGCCAGCGTAGTTCACTATGGCCTAGTCACCCCTTATTAGGGTGGGCTCCGAGCCCCTCGGTGGGGACATATAGTGAGCACCAGCTCACTCACTCATCACCAGATGATGAATAGAAACCTTGAAGAAGGAACTTTTCTCTTTCATCCAAATAATACGAATCTTTACTCCATTACTTTTTTTTCGTCACTTGATATTAATAAATTCATATGTACTCTATATGAAATTTTTAATCTGTTATAACACATAATGTTGCTTGCGTTCGTGACGGACGGTAATTACCCACCAGGTGGCGCTGATAATGGCTATAAAACTTATCGCATTCATTGTTCTGACTTAACTGCTTGCTCCGGGAAAATATATTTTAATTACTTATACTCCGCATTATTGTTTTTCGACCACAAATGCCACGATATCTCTTCACAAACGAAAATAAACTATGACCTACATTTTTTAAAATCATTAACGATTTTGTCAAACACGTTTGATTTGGTATAATTCAATCAAACTACATCAAACATCTTAAATGTTATATGAGATAGCGTCAAACAGTGCTCTATTCTATACTATCGTGGAATTTAGTAAACACGTAGACATAAAGTTCAATCAATTACAAGGAGCTTTAGCAATGGCGATTAAAATCGCAACTAGTTTCCTATTAACAAGCTACTAAAATGGTTGTTTTTTTTAATCCGTACTAATATTATAAAGATTTGTATATTGCATATATTAAAATAACAAAAAACTATTAGGCCGTTTTTAAAAATTCTTTCATCACTAAAAATCTACGACATCTGTTAGTATTAGTAAGTGTATTTTCATTATTTTTAAATTCCACGCGAGGAACAGTTAGTATAAAATAGAATTGTAATTAGTACTTTTAAGACCATTGCATTCTTTTCTAGTCCTAAACAAGTTAAAAGACTACAGAAAAGTGAATTTATGGATCCAAAGTCGGTTTATCCTCTAAAATTTATGACACAGCTCGTTTAAAAATTCTATGTTTCTATTTTACACTGGAAGACTGGCAGAGGGAGATAGGAATATTTTATAATTTTACGCTATATAGACTTTATTTTGTATTTCAGTCATAGAAGAGACGTATTTAATATTCAAAAAGCTGTAGAAGCTTAATCTCCGGCAAAATTTTGTTAAAAATTAAATTAATAAAATTTTTAACAATTTTTCTGATCTCATAAAATTTAATATTATCTCTGATTCTTGTACATTGGAAGATATCTTAACATTCTTTCATTTGAAACAAATCTAAACTCATTTTAAATTACTCTATTTAGAAGAATGAATGCTTCACAAAATTTATAAAAATAAACGTTAAAACAAAGCAAAAGTGCTCTTGAAATATCAAAAGGGAATATTTAAATATCAATGTTGTTGTATTGTAGCAAATATTATTCAAAATAAACTCAATCAATGCTGAAGCTTTTCACGTTACAGCTCATTTCTTATTCTGTTTTTAAAATAAATATACAATAAATGTTACTTAAAGTAATCTAAATACAACGAGGTTTCTAAATATTATTGTTTCAATTGTGATTAAAATATCTCTTGGTTGTATTTTAATTATCTCTGACTAGCTGTTGCTCGCGACTTCGCCCGCGTGAGATTAAAAAGTGCCTATGTTACTTACAGATAAATTACCTTTTTAATGGTGAAAGAATTTTTAAAATCGGCCCAGTCGTTTTTTAGTTACTTCAATACATACAAAAATACAAATCTTTTTGTAATATAATATTAGTAAAGATTTAACTGAAGTTAGTAAATCACTCGATTTTTTGATCAAACATCTTACTTCTTACTAAAATTATAAATGCGAAAGTTTAGATGTATGGATAAACTGGTTAATGAATCTCGATGAAAATTGGTACAGATGTAGATGTCTGGAAGAACACTTAGGGTACTTATTTTTGTTTTAATTTCACGGATGGAGTCGCGGGTGAAAGCTGGCTTTTTAATAAATTATTCCGTGTGATTAACAAGTGATTTAAAAGTTGGTCGATGAATTTTGTTATAAAACTTTTGTAATAACTATTATTTAGT
>NW_013527804.1:4674734-4728906 GCF_000836215.1 Papilio polytes
CGAGCTAATTTAATTATATCCGCTAAGCTTAAGAGGCATTATACGTAATAATTTGCATCAACCTATTGTTAGTATAAAATATAATTTCGCGCGACGCTGAGTCCATTATCGTACGTGTTAAGTAAATGAAAATTCACGTCGCCAAATCCGGACACTGCGCCTTAAATACAAAATTTAAATTTGCGTTCAAAACTATACCAACCTTTTTATGTTCTAACTATTTTATACCAGACACTAACACAGCTGATTTACCTAAAGAAAGAAGGTAAACAAATTTTAAAAGAATGGTGGCGAAAGAAATATGTTCCAATTCACCAATCAAACATAACAAAGGAAATAAATACTGTGTTACTTAGACGAGAGCTATTCAAATATTAAAATGCTTTCTGTGATCAACTTTGGTGCCGTATGTTCTTTTCGATAAGAAGTACATTGCTTACAAATCGGCTCATTACTCCAGGTTAAGGATTACAGGATTAGCCTCACTGTAGAGTGCCTACTTATTGGATATAGACTTCATTGTTATTACCACAAGTACGTTTTGTTATTGGTGTTTGTTAGCTTGTATCATTAATATGAACACTCTCGGAATCATTATACTGTGCTCTTATTTCTTTTGATTTTTGGGCTAAAAGTTGGGATTTCTCTTCGCAAATCAGGCCCCTAAAGTCGATCAGGATCCTAAGTTCAATTATCGTTGTCGCTAGTGTTAGATATTTCGACTCAAATGACTTCCTTTCAAATGTAGACGGAAGGCCATATTAACAATACTTGTAAATTACTTTGATACACACAAACTGAACTCTAATGTGACAACGCAAATATATCGAACTTTCCATGTTGACGACTAGTAAAACACTGAGCTTGTAGGCGACTGAGCGCCGAGTCACTCCTTGCCATGTATTTTATTAAACTACCCCAACTATTCCTTCCGTTTCCTAATATTTTCCGTATATTTTTGTTTTAAATAACGATAAATAGTATTGTTAAATAACACAGATTACCGAATAACTTTTAAGAATGTATCCAAATAGTTAAAAAGCTAACACTAGTATAAAGCACCTTACATTACATCGTCACTAAGAGGCTCGGGGCTTTATCTACGTAAGGGGTGATTTGACAATAGCGTGTAAAATGTAAAAAAAATAACTCAGTTTAAGAGGCAACAAGGGACTTTTAAATTGGGTCTACATTATTGCATGTAACATTATGATTATGTAGAGATACTTTAAGAAAGAATAATAGTTAAATCCAACGAATAATGTCACAAGCAAGTTAATATTACACGTTGTAAGTAAGAGTGACATTTTTTATTACACTTTTAACGGTAATACCGTTTGAACTGGGCTCTTTCTAAATGACATCTCTAGTTAGGAACGCAGGAAAATATCTGCTTTTATTTTTTACCCGACTGAGAAAGAGGGTATTGTTGTTAGTGCGAATGTGAGATTGTTTTTATATGTGTATGTTTTTATTGTAACAACCTAGAGCCTAAACTACTGAACCAATTTTGACAAGTGAGGTGTCATTTGATTCGTCTCCTTTCCCTGAGTGTCATAGGATCATACATCGGCATAAAATACATATAGTTGACATGAGAAATAGAATTTAAAAAAATTAACCATTACAGTTAAAATGTTAAAAAAAGCCCCATTTAATATTATGTTTCTTTATTCGTATGTATTTAGTCGTTTTAAATACTTAATCACCGAATAACTGTTTTGATATTAACAAGGAAATTTTACCGTAAATTTAATTTCACTTTGAAGATAATAGAAGGCTATACAAAATCGTTCAACTTGAAATTATATTAATGAGTCGACCATTGGGCAGCCGACATATCCCAAAAGAACATCAAAGGGACTTTGTAAAATGCGAATATTTAAACGAATAAATACAGGCATCAAGTTCTTTGAAATTCATTTAATATTTTGCTTATATTTTTTAAATAGGATTAGAATTGATCGCCTTGTAATCCCTTTGGGTTTTATTAGAAATCTTTTCTTCAGTAAATACATTTTCATTTTAGCAAAGTTTACGTTTTCATAGTAGGATTACGATAAAGATTTTATTGCGGCTTTTTAAAATATTTCTTAGAACGGAATTTAATTCTAAAGTTATTTCGAAGAATAACTATAATGTAATTCAATCTATAGTACTTAATTATTACACAAAAAAAAGTTATATTGCTTGTAAGCATATTGATGTGAGTATTTATTATCAATATTCAGGAGAATCTCTTCGAGATCGAGTGAAATTTTTAGGTTTGTGCAGCGCCCCTAGCGGTGTAAAAACACCAAGCACACATTTTGTCGTTGACCTTACAAATACGTTCCCGCAACTATTACGCAAACATTCATGATACAACCTCAGATATTGGGCGTTATTGACGTTTAGCAGATTTTGCAGGTGTGTGCTTTGGGCGGATGATTGCTCAGAGACTAATAATATAACTAAAAGTAAGTTAGGTTCTCAATAACGATCAGGCCTATATTCATGTTCTATCGATTGTCTAAGTCATCAGGTAGAGTCGAGTTCCGAGGTCTAAATTCTGAAGAGCGATTCTTTTGATAAAATCTTCATCAAAAACATGTAAGAAATATACAGAATCGATATAGTTAACAAAATTTTATCACCGATAGCTTCTTTGAAAGGTAGTATGTTATTTGTCAAGCTTAGTACGTCACTTGTATTGACATGTTGTAAAACATTAAAAAAAATTACAATAAGCTCCATCTTTTGTTATAAAATAAACTAAACAGTGTCACAAAATAAAATATAAAACATTTATATATGACTAGCTTTCGCTCGCGACTCCGTCCGCGTGGTATTAAAAAAAAAACAAAAATGAATAGCCTATGTGTTCTTCCAGACTATCTTCTACATCTGTACCAAATTTCATCGAAATCCGTTCAACCGTTTAGGCTACAAACTCTAACAAACATCCATCCATCCATCCATCCACCTAAACTTTCGCACTTATAATATTAGGTAAGTATGATTTAGTGACACCTATTTGCAATTCATTTAAATGTAATTAGTTATATTGAAATGTGACTTTAAGGATCAGGAGGTTAAAAGATAGAGTTAGTGATGATTATGTGAAAAATGTCTCAAATTAAGTGTCAACTATGCTTTCCCTATATATTTTTTTTAATCTCTTTGATTTTTATCTATCTATATCTATCTATCTATTGTTAGGAACAAAATTAGTACCGTGCTGTAGAGTTGGCACAACTCTAGATTATCGGCATAAACGTCACGTCCCTATATATCCCTCCCTTATAGCTGTCAATGTCACTAGAAGGATGGATAGATTGGCGCGTAACTTGGGTATTGACGAGAAGTATTGCTCTGAGTTAAAAGTGACAGTATCAATTAAATAAGTTGTCTAATACTATCAATACATATAATAAAATTGGAGTGTCTTTAATATCTTCAGAAAATTTACAGATTTCGGGAATCAGCAACGTAAATATGGAGTATTTGCGTAATACGTTGCTGATAACGAAAATAGTATTTAAAAAAATTTGCCTGTTCGCAAGTCGCGTTTATTCCGGATAATCTCCGAAACAGCTGGGTCAATTTCGACGGGACTTTCACTGGAGGGTAGCTGACATGGATAGGCATATTATAGGCTACTTTTTCAAATTCCGCGCTGTCAGTATGGCGTAATGGGTGGTCCAAATTTGCGCCAATGAAGTTTGCGGGCGACAGTTCGTATGTCATATTTATTTGGCCGTTGTATAATTTGTCGTAAAGTAACCGAGGCCTATCCCTGGACATTGTAGTTCATTTGTTTAATGACACATAAAACGAGACATACATATATCCGAGTTTCACCATGTGCCTTCATTAGGAAACTTTAACCACATTAAATTTACTTTAGTATTCGGTTTGTTCAGAGAAAGTTTTTGTTTGTTAACAGACCCCAGCAATTACTTATAATTAAATGGATTCCTTATTTCCTTCGAATAAACTTGGAGATTTTTAGACCAAAAGAAATAAACAATGTGACTGCTAACTTTGAATACGTAATTCACTTTTCTTATTGTTGAGTTTGGAATTAGTAGAGATAAGAATAGACTAAGGAAGATAAATATTGATTAAAAGAACCAAAGAATTACACCGTTTTTTACTATCAATGAAGTACAGTAAATGACGTATACAGATTAATAAAAATGCCTATAACGTAATCTTTTACGTCAACTGTTTGATGACTTAGAAAAAATCCTCTGACAGATTTAGGACTTGACGAGTATTCCCAAATAAGTCATACTGTCTGGAGGGATAGTAGGAAGGCTGACCCCAAGGCATAAACAGATATAAGAGATCAAAAATATTTTCAATGCGAAAGTTTATATAGATGAACGGATGGATGCATGCTTGTTAGAGTTTGTAGCCTAAACTCCTGAACGTATTTCGACGAAATTTAGTGTAGTTGGAAATGATAGCCTGGAAGAACACATAGGCTCACTTTTGTTTTTTTCTGATTCCACGCGGACGGAGTAGCGGGAGAAAGCTAATACATTATAAAACTAGAATAAATTCGTTTTATATTTCATTGAAACATCGATAAGGAGAGTCGTGTTAGGTTCATGTCGGCAAGCAATCAGATAACTGGCGTGTCGATAATGCGTTCAAAACTTTACCGTTAGTTCTTTGATTGTAGCGTCAGTGAAGTCGAAAACTTAACGCTTCTCTTCCATTCCTTTGCAAATCACACCTCGTTATCGTAATTAGAAAAAAACTTCCGTTTGCAGAAAACATTGAAAGATATCCTTTTCTATCTTATGTAGATGTTTATTATTTTGTAATAACTGACAATAGTAAACTTTATCTAGTATTAAAAGAGACAGTATTTAAAAGCAAATAAGATAGTAAAGGGAAAATTTTGAGAAAAAGTCGGTTTGAAGCTTATGTCAAATAAAATAGTTTTCGGAGATTTTGATTTCCAACGAAGTGGACCTCATATTTAGTTGACCAACTATATAAAATACGGTTCACTTTAGCTTTAGCAATGATAAACACGTCCTTGCGAACAAAGTTGAGAGCGACAACAGTTTTTAATACTAAAGCCTTTACAACGTGTTAATTATGCTTCTGCGAGTCAAGTAATTGATGATTAATTTTAATTAAAACATAATCGATATGCAAACTGATTTGCATCAGTGAATAATGACGTCACTAATGTCCGTGAGCGAAAGTTTAAATTGCAACCGATTGAACGAACAGCAACAGGCTTTGTTTGACTCTAATGCAACATAATTTACAACACTTTGTTGTGTGTTTGTTGTTCGGTTTGTTGTTTGTTGTACAAGCTATATCACTGGTATGTTTATTGCTCGATACGAGTTAATAATTTCGAAACTTTTATTATAAATATTTTGTATGATATGTTAATAGATGTATTTACTTACGTAGTCTGTGTACTAATTTTTACTGATTTGAATTTTATAATCCAGTTTTTGACTAATCAACTGGGATGGTTTAAGTTAAGGTACGGATGGAAAGAAGTGCATTTGACGGAGTACGGATGCTTGCGAAGGAGAAATATCCCCTTTACATACGACCCGTTCTGTCTATTAAAATAGATATTTCTGTAGTTAGTGCCAAAAAGTTGTTGTAGATATAAATGGCTTTCAATTTTGTTGTTTCATCTCTTGTTTTCGTATCTAGAAATAAAATTTGACTAAACATTTCTTCGACTGTTTTTAAACATTTTGTAAAACTTTGTTTATGCTGGCACCCCTTTTATTGTTAACGATACAACACAATTAAGAACCCTTGTATAGATTAATGAAAACTTTAATAGGACTTACGAGAAGGCAACATCTGCGCTTGTTCTGTCATAAACATCTGAGACCAGCCTTCGCTTCAAACTTAAAAGCATTTGTGATCTTAAAGAAAGAAGTTGGAACGTTGTTTTAAAATTTTCATGAAGTTAATTATGCTTACACCTAAGTTTGATGTATTTAGCTTCAAAGTCTTACAATTTCATATTAATAATCAATTTTAAACCAATAGGTTTTTGTTCCTTATTTCGATACTAGCTGCCTGCGATTACGTCGGCGAGGAATTTAAAAAATCTTAATTAGTACATAATGTGTTCTTCCAGACTATGTATAATTCAGGGCCACTTGTTTAGCCATTCTGGAAGGAATGGAAGGAATGTGCGGAGCCATAACCGGCCAAACCGCGCGCCCTTTCCGCTATTCGGTCCGTATGACACGAGTGTCGGTGGGGCCATGGGTGGTGGTGGGCTGTAGCCATTCTGGAGATGGCTGTAACAAACAACCATTTATTCTGTCTTTATTAAGTTAGTTGATTTTAGTTTATCTAAAAAAGGTAGAAACCAATAATGTTAATTGAAATAGATTTAAATCGCTTTTTTTTACAGTTGAGGCTTAAAACTTTACTTACTATAAAGAGATTTGAAAGCATGGATTTAAATGGGTTTTACTTTTTATACTAACACTAAGAGTATAATTTGAAATTTAAATAGGGCGTCTAACTAATCCTGAAACCATCTCACACTTTTCCAATTCACTATTGCAACTAATTAAAACTTTAGTTTAATTCGAGACTCCCATTATACTTTTAGAACGGCGACGGGTTAACCTACAACTGCTAAAGCCATTCGCTTTTTTACCAGACTTTCTTTTACACCGAATTTTATTTTCACTTCTTGATGACGTACTGGTCACTTTGTAAATTATGACTAGCTGTTCTCGTGCAGCTTCATCCGCGTGAAAAATTCAAATGCACAAATGACACCGAAAGCCTTTGACATTTGATAACAATTACCGTAACCATAATAACCTTGCTTCCTTAATGTTAGCAGCTTGTAGTTTATGGTTCCTTTCCCACGTGAGGAATTTTTCCAATTTAGTTACCCCCTAAGTTTAATAGCGTGAACATATTAACCCTATAGCGTGTAGCAATTGTAGGGCTTCTTATTAAAGTAAGAATTATTCAAAAACATGTTTTTATTGCTGTCATTCTACGCCAAAAAGTAGTGTGTGTTTACGCTTTATTATATTAGTATATATCATGCATTTTATTATTGAGTAACACTTAAACTGAGACTTTTGTAGCATTAAACCATTATATGTTTCACCAACACTCTAAACTAAAAAATCCCTATTTTTATCTAAACTAGTTCATTACATTTAATTAGTTCTTCGTTACACAGTTCACTGATAAAGTAAGGATTAATAACGTCCAAAAACATGTTAACATTCTGATTCCCGATTATGCAGAATATCCGAAAACTTTTAAAAAGAATTGTAATAAAACTTAACAGTTTGAAATATAAGTTAAAATACGGTGTAAATGTGGACGATGTCGAGTAAAAGAGGACAAAAACAAAGTGACTTAAATGCTTTCCTCTTAGCGAGGCCAATTTCCTAATGTTCTCATTATCATCTCTTCATGTTTTGGAAACATGATCAGTGACTTATTTTGTATGTAAACACTAGCTGTTACAGTACGGCTTCGAATTTATGAAAATTTTATTTAATTATTTACATTTGGCAAGTTATCAATTTCAAATGTTAAAATACCAATTACCTTACTATGGCAACCTTGCTTCTTGATGTTGACAGCTTGTATCGTATGGTCTCTTTCCCACATTAGGGTTTTTATCCAAAATATTTACACGCGTAACGTAAGTGTAGGGATTTTTATTAAATAAAGCATTATTCAAAAATATGCTGTAATTGCCGACATCTTAGGTAACAAAGAAGTGTGTGTTTACGCTTTATTATAAGAATATAGATAAAAACTGGTTATTATCGCTTTATCCTCATGGAATAAAAAAAAACTGACTATAAATCTAAAATTAAATGTAGGGTCTAGGTGTTCCAGATAATTCTATACATGTATGTATCCTAATAATTCAAATCCTGCTGTTTTGGAGATACTCGATAACAAGCATCTATCCATACAAACTGTCGCATTTACATATAACGTTAATTATATTTCACATATCGAAAAGATTTCCGACATTCATTGAAGACTATTGACCTCATCATTTTTATTATATCTTGTTGTTGATTTTTTTGCTTCGAACAAAAAAATCTATTGTTGTTATCAGCGAATGCTAAAAACTGCTATAATAATTAGTCAAACATATTTGGTTTACGAATACCGCTGACATTACGTTATCATTTTTTTAGATAAAGCGATGACATTAATAAAATGTTTTTTTAGAACGTAGTTTTATGATTGAAAATATATGGAAAAGGTTGCTAATTTCTGGACTGGCTAAAATGACGTCATCGGCGAATTGCTATAAATTATAAATGTCTAGACCAAGACCTAAAACAGTAACGTCTATCTGTCTTAAAATTTATTAATTAGTGTGCCCTATTTATGTACACAAACAGTACGAGCGTAATACATACATACACAATTACATTTAAATAATATATCTCGAATTACACTATTCTACATAGGTTATTTCACGACGTAACGACAGTTAATGTCAGTTAATGGTCAATGCATCGTGATAGGTTTCACGTCCTATCACATTTGACCGCAATCTCTGTCGATTGCGATCTGTGTCTATCTGGATTAATTTTGAATATCGTAGCTTATTTTGCTATTTAAGAGTCAAAGGTAGGCTAACCATTGTGCTTTGTAGATTAATGTAGGTGGACATATTCAAATAGCTAATAATACTAGTAATCGTAGTTCATAGTTAATTTTAAAAGGAAACGGAAAAAAATAAGTTACATTTTTCACTAATAGAAAATGTTTTTGAAGTAATACTAGAAATAAAAATGACAGGAAATATAGAAATTTGTAATTTTTTAGAGCATTTTATTTAATATTCGACAGTACTTGGAAATAATTTTAAACTTAGTTATTGTAAAAAACCCTGCCATACTTTATTTTTCCAACATATCAATTTTAAATTTCCTTACAAATCCCACTAGTACTTAAACATTATTACTTTCAATAAATCATCTTCTTCAGAAAACATATTCAATTTCCTACAACTTTGTATTACTTGTATTTTAATAACAATTCTTTAATTTTAAGTTACAATTGCAAATTATTTCTAGAACCAAATGTATTCAAAATGCTTACAATTCTAAACCCCAATTTGCTACGCTGCTATGCATATTTTTCCTTAAGTACCCTTCTCAAAATCTTACCCGAAGGATTCCTTGGTAAACTATCTACAAACATAACATCACCTATTCTCTTATAAGCAGCTACTCTTTCTTCTACGAATTGTTTTAAGTCATTCGAATTAATACTTCTTCCTTCTTTAACTACCACAAACGCTTTAGGAATTTCACCCGTTTTTGAATCCGGAACACCTACCACTGCTACATCAAGAACGTCAGAATGTTCTTTCAATACACTCTCTAGTTCCGCTGGAGCAACTTGGAAACCTTTTACCTGATAAAATAAAAATACTTTGTTAACAAGTATACTGCTAGCTACCTTAGAAAAAAAAAGTTCAGTAACTATTTCCGAAATCACTCTTTTAATTAACTTATAGTTATTTCTGTATTTTTATAAATAACTTCACAATACATATGGATACTAAGATTTGTTTCAATGTTTTACAATACCTTTATAAGTTCTTTAATCCTATCACATATGGTGACCACACCGTTTTGATCGATAGATGCCAAGTCGCCAGATCTGAACCAACCATCATCTGTTATTGCAGCCTTTGTTGCTTCTGGATTATCTTTGTAGCCTTTCATTACTTGAGGTCCTTTAATTAATAATTCACCAACCTGTAAATTAACAGTAATAATTTACAATGAAAAATGTGGGTGATTTATGTAAAGAGTCTGATGTTTAGAACGATATTTAGAATAATGTGTTTACCTCATTCGGACCTAGGCTTTCGTCTTTCGTATTTACTATCCGTAGTTTCGTATTAGGTAAGGCAAGACCAACTGTTGCATAATTTTTGAATCCTAGTGGCGCCGTTGTGGCTAACGGTGATACTTCCGTGAGTCCGTATATTTGTAAGAAATCTACATCTGACTAAGAAAAAACAATGCTTAAAAATCTTTTAACGGGTTTCAATACATTTACAGTTTTAAAAATATTCACCTTAGATTTATCTAAAAGTCTGAAAATATCTTGTTTAGGTAAAGGTGCAGCGCCGCAGATGTAGGTATGGACGGTTGATAAATCTTCCTTTTTACATTCAGAATGAGTCGCCAGGAAAGATGCTAGAATAAACAGTTTATTTATTGTTATTTTTTTATATAAAAATAGCTCTTTCTAATTTATTTAGTGTAGTGCAGAGGAATATTAAAGTAATAAACATATCAGGATAAGAATAATTTCTGTATCAGATGCTTTATTTTACAAGCAAAAATAAGAAAATAATATAAGTTTACCCAGAGGAGGAGCGAGATGTAGTATACTTGATCTTTGCATTTTAATAGCATTAAGAAATGTATTCTTTTCAAATTTAGGCAATGTAACCACTTTTGCACCCATTGACAACTTGTGCAGCATAATTACCCCTGAACCGTAGATGTGATAGAATGGTAGAACCGCTAAAAGTGATTCTTGACTGGACTCTGAAAAATGGAAATAGTAATTTAAAGTACAGCTGATATTGTAATTATAGCTTTTTTTCCAGAAACCGATACCTTTTGCTATTAAGAATTATTGAAAGAAACTCTACTATAGTTACCTGTAGCAGATTTACAGTATTTGAAACCTTTCCCATTTTGTTGAGCAAAATTTGCAACAATAGTCCGGTGTACCAGTTCCACGGCTTTCGGTAAACCAGTCGTTCCACTCGAATGCGGTAAAAGCGCTATTCTGTCTATATCTTTATTAACTCTTTGCAGAACACTGGTATCTACATGGTCATCACTTATGAGTTCGTGATATGATATGGTCCCATTGGGTAAGATCTCTCCTGTACTAGTTACTGTTATGATTGGTATATTCAGTTTGGCTAATTTACACGCTTCTTTTAGTATTTCAATAGTTTCTGGTATTCCAATTATAATTTTGGGAGATGATAGAATTAGTTGCCTTTGAACTTCGTCTGCAAGAGAATAAAGTTTAATTTTGTTCTTAACGTTGAAGAAATTTATATAAATTTATACAATAAATACAACTTTTTATTATGTATTGTAAGATAAGATTGCGTTGTTTAATTACATTAAATATTTGAGTTACATGTAGATTTTTCATTGTCAAATACAATACTGAGAAAACCGTAATTTAAATTTATCGTTTACATTTTATTACAAGGATTCTTTGACCATGTTTCCCAAAGACAGATAATGATATAGTAGTAATTATTAATGGAGGTTCCATTAAGAATAAATATACGCATGTTTGAATACTTACGGACTGTATAAATGGGATTGATTGTGGTCACCGTTGCGCCTGCTTCAAGGGAGCCGAGTGTGGCTACGGCGTATTCTGGGTTATTGGACATCATTATGCAAGTCACATCGTCTTCTCGGATATTGAATTGGGTTAGCAATTTTGCAGCAAATCTCCGAGAATATTTATAGAGTTGATGATACGTATATGTTCGATTTGTGATTCCACAAACCTGAATAAAATATATCATGTTAATACAAATACTTACACACTATAGCTTGGACTAGATTTATTTAATTCAGAGTCAAGGTTAGGATATGCTCCTAGTAAAGACAGACTTTGTAATCCCAATAAATATCTAGATGCAAGATCAGAAGAAATTCTCATATTCACATAAGTAAGAAAGATATTAAAATTGAAGTGTACCATTATAATTAACACTAGGATTTGTTTGAGCAGGGATGGATACAAAGGTAGAGGAAGACCAAAGAACCTATCGATAGATTGTGTGAAAAGCGTTAGAAGGGGGTTAATTCAGATATGACAGTTGATAGAGAGGTACTTTACATTACTCGTACATAACGTGCAGACTGCACGTAGTGTACTTTTTCCGTAACGAAGAATAGTGAAAAAAGTAAATTGCCAAATGTTTCACATAAATGCTCGCTACGGTAAATAATTTTGTATACACGTATTAGTGTTTTGTGATGATTATAATTTTCTTTAAGTTATATTTACCATTGCCGGTTTATCTGCCCATTTCTCTAAATTCTGCCAAATGAAATCGTTGACAGTGAGCAAAGGTAAGTGAACATCCTTGCTCGGTGAAGAAACGACGTTGTCTTTGTTCCACAAATTGCGAGGATTATTGCTTAAGCTTCTGATAAACATCAACCTTTGAACGTTCTTTATCCCAAAATTAGTTCGTGCCATGTTGTCTAAAATAATAATAATGATATCTCAGAAATTAACACAATCTCCGTCACAAATTTGCTAAGATATCGGGTTGTCTTTGATGTTTGGATGTTCAAGTTAATAATTTATTATTAGACATCCATTGATGTTACATGTTGATTTTCGTAATTTCGAAAATCTAAACTATTATATGTTAAACTAGCATTTGCCCGCGACTCCGTCCGCGTGGGCTTAAAAAACCTATGTGTTCTTCCAGACTATCCTCTGTATAACAAATTTCGTCGAAATCGGTTCAGCCGTTTCAGCAAACTCTAACAATCATCCTCTAAACTTTCGCATTTATAATATTAGTAAGATATTTTGGTATGTAATATGATGTTTCTCTTAGACGTTAATCACAATAATAGTAAAAAAAAACTTACCTCAATATAAAAATATTTTTAACTCGTAACACGAATGTGATCCCAAGTACTTGTGTGTATCTCACATGCCCACTCACATTAGAAGATATAAGTTTTATTAAGGTTTAAGAATGGTCGAATAAAAATAAACTATTATCAGACACTGATAAGAACAATTTTCTAGCAAATGTGTTATAACAAAGCTATACTATTATTTTATTACTGTTTAAATAATTTCTCACAATTTATTTGGAATTTTTACTGAATTATTTTTACGTCCAGACGCTATGTGTATCTTTATTAGTGTTATTCGAATAAGAATGTTCACAAGGCATTCATATTTTATATATTCGTTCAGTTTATATTTTCAAGGATGCGTTTTGCGATTTGTTTATGAATTGTATACATTTGTCATTTTTCACGTATTCACTCACGTTATATGTAAATTTGCATAATCATTTATTGTAAAACATTTTATCATTTTTATGTAAAATGATAAATGGATATTTTTTTCTTAAACGTAACTTACATTAATTATAAAAATCCGTAAGATTACTTAAGTTATAAATTAAAAAATGTATAATTGCATTGTTATCAACAATAGTTATCTGTAAAATAAAAAACTAGCTGTTCCCGTATTGTTTACATTTGTTAAATTCTCCATTGCAAATGTTAAAATTACCGTTACGATAATAACCTTGCTTTCTTCATATTGGCCGCTTGTAGTTTATAGTCTCTTTCCTACATGAAGGTTTTTTTCAAATAATTTACCCCTTCGTCGCCGTCGTGTATGTGTAGGGCTTTTTATTAAAGACATGAGTATTCAAAAATATGCTGTGATTGCTGACATTCTACACCACAAAGCAGTGTGTGTTTACACTTTATTATATAAGTATAGAAGTATAGATTAAGAAACTTTAAATTAAAGAAAATTGGAAAACTCAGAATATTTAAACTAAGTCGGAGTTTAAACGTTTACACCACGAGTTCTTACATTAGCTCTTTAGTGTTTCACAGGTGCACGGCTCACCGCCTCCATCGACAACGAATCGTGTTCACACACTACATTTAACAATTGCTACTCGATTAAACTCGAAGGATGTTATTCTTAAAACGACGAAATTTTGTTAAGAAAATCATTTTATTATCAACGAACATCACATTAACGTTGTCGAGAACATTTTTAACATAAGCTATGAAAAGAATTTATGCTTTTGTTTTTGCGATAAAGATATTTATAGTCTAAATAATGAAGACGCATATAAAGTATCTATCTAAAATCACATTGGTACATGGCGGGATTCGAACCCAAGACCTGTAGATTACAAGTGAAGTGTTTAAACCGCTAAGCCACCGACGCCTTATCTAAAATGATTATTAACTAATTTAGAGGACAATTCTAGTATTGATTATAGTGTAGAGAATTTAGTGATGACAATAATAATAGCCAAATCCAATTCGATTACTTACGGCTGTAGTAGTAATAAAAATCTATTTGCTCTCGATATTTGTAATAGTTCTGTAGGCAATTATTAATTTGAGAAAACAGTGTGTGTTTTTAAATCATTAGTAACTATGAATCTCGATAGATTTCTATAAGAATAAAAATCGAAAGTGAAAAGATTCATGCCTTATTCAACCCAACCCATCCCCACTAAATTGTCAAACTAATCTATCTTATTTAGACAAACTATAGTGGGATGCATGGCGAAAGTTTAGTTGGTTTAGTATAGATGTTTGTTAGAGTTTACCGCCTAAACGGGTGAACGGATCTTGATGAAATTCGGCATAGTTGTAGAGCGTAGTCTGGAAGGCAGTTGTAGAGCATATGCTACTCGTTTTGTCTTTTTAACTCACACTCGCGAGCGAAAACTAGTATTTTATAAATCATACTTATAAATGATTGCATGCTGCTTTGATTTGAAGATGTAACTATGTAATTCCAGAATGCCTGGACCAATTTAAATGGAATTTGGCAAATTGATAGCCATAGCCTACTACTATTATACCTCGCAAACACAGTCGTTGACAAAAAATTAGTTAAAACGTCAAAACAATGACGTCACACGAGACCCCATATTTCTTTCGCTTCGTCTATATTTATACAGTTATATTTGTAAAGAGTGACAAAGATTATTTATGTTATAATATAGACAGGTAGATGTCGCCCTTGATGTAATTACACAAACCAGATTAATTACGATAACCAGTCTTAATCGAAGTCGAATATTGTTTCTCGAGTACCTAACCTAGTAATTTTAAAATAGTATTATTAATTTAATTAAATAGTATTAAATGACATCAATTATCTGCAAAAAACATTTATATAGACAAAGTATAAAATATAATTGTTATAATAACAAGCAAAAATAACTTTATAATATACTAGCTGTTACCGTGCGACTTCATTCGCATGAAATTATGAAAATTGTTTTATTGATTACATTTGTCAAATTCAATTGCAAATGTCAAAATGACATGACATGATGACAAAGCATGGCAATTTTGATTTCTTGATGTTGGCAGCAACTAATGGTCTCTTTCCCACATTAGGGTTTTTATCCAAAATGTTTACCCCCTAAGTTTAATGGCGTGAAAATATATAGCCTAGAGCGTATCGTAAGTGTAGGGCTTTTTATTAAAAAGAGTATTATTCGAAAATATGCTGTAATTGCTGACATCTTAGGCAACAAAGAGTGTGTGTTTACGCTTTATTATAAATAAAAATAAAATAAAATAACATTTAATCTTATCACCACTACAACACAATTTGGAATAAGAGAAAAAAAAACACACACACAACAAAGTAATTAAAAAAATAATAATAATAAACACGTAATTAACAGGACAAACAAAACAATTGAAATGTGTATGCAGTGCTGACCGGATTGGGTCCTCGCTCAGCAATAAATGCTGGATGCTTCTGATCGAAGCACCCAGCGCTGATCTTCCGCGAGAACCCTTGGGATCATCCACACGTCAGTAGCAGCGGTGGACGGGCAGAAATATCAATTTACATACATTTGAGATAATTAAGTGAAAGAACAATTCGTAATTACATAAGTATGTTACCAAAGATAAGAGAAAATAGAATATAAATTGTATACATAATGACAGCACATAGGTTAAAAGGTCACAGCTAACGATTAAGATTTATGCATACTATATTAACTAGTCTAAATTAGGAAAAAAAAAATTGAACTTAAAATTTTAAACAACAAAAGAAAGAAAAAAAATTAAGGTTAGTTATAATTGAATATTTTTCCATAAGTTTAACGTTTTTGGACAGACAATAAAAGTGATTTTAGATTTTAGTTTATAATAGTATAGATGAGTAGAAAAATTTAACTAACATCGAAGAGTTTAGTTTACATTTTGAAATGTTACATACTTAATATCAAAACATAAACACACATAAATTCAATGCATAAATCTTTAACAATACACGTGTTAACCAATTTCAACAAAACACTATTCAACAAACAAGAGGTAACTCAGTGGAAATTCCTTTAGATGAATTTGTTCTATTACCGTGTGTTCGTTTAGAACTGTACATAAGTTAATTTAAGCATTTGTACGTGGTGCAGTAAATTTATTAGTGAGTCAAGCGCTGTTGTGAATTAATTTGAAACGTGCCAATGATTTACAACTGCAAGTTCGGTAGTTCGGTAGGTGGGGCCAGTTGCCGACTGGAATTAGCATTTAAAGGCTTAAATATTTTACCTCTGCGCATTTTAAATAGTTTCTATCTATATATTTTATGTTGCACGTTCATACTGTTTACCTGTATCCTAAATCGTATGTGGAATAATTTCCAAACAAGACCATGTTCACATTAAATTGCTACCAATAGGTATTTGAAACATATTTCTTTGTCATATGGTTCTATTTTGTCTAATAATAATAATCATTTAATCTATTCAGAACACTACAGCACTTACAAAAATCACAACACAGAAAATAACAAATTTAAAATTAAAATTATACCAATTATTACTAAAAGTAAAAACATGCAAAAAACAAGTATATGGCGTCAAAAAATAAATAAATAAATAAACGAAATGAGGGCTGCTCAGCTATGTGTTTACTACCCCTGGGTGCAGTAAACGCTGATATTCTGCAAATGCCTTTGCGTCCTACGCACGTCAGTAACAGCAGTTGATAATTGAGAAGAAATTTTAAACCACGTGTTCCATTCTAAATTTGGTAAGCAGGCTAATGTTACTAGGGTATATTACGCTAGAAATCCACGATAACTAAGCTATGTTATTTGATACCACTATGCGTACTAATAGAAAAATAAACGAAAAAAAATAACAATAATAAAATAAAATAATTAAAATTATTACGTATCTTTCTGAGCTTCCATAAAAAAGGATTTCAGTCTATTTTTAAATGTCAATTGAGTCCGCGCGCTCTTAACAGTCATAACCAGTTCACTATACATTCCCACTGAGAGGTTCGAGACCTACCTTAAGTCAACCACGCTGACCCACTGCGGGTTGTGTTCACACATATCTTTGTAACTTTTCACCGATATGCGCAGATTGTAAAACGATGTCTTCCTTCACCGTAAAATGGCGGGTAAATTATGGTCTTTTTGAAGTGAGCAAGCGGTTTGTAGAATTCAATCCTGAAGGTAGATCATAATCATGGTAACGATCATCAATTGTAGGCGTGCGTATGCCGGAGATAATGAAAAAACAAACGCGTAACATTAGAAACACTATCCTTAGATGCCCACCATCTTAATTGATAACTACACAACACACTCTAATCGAATTGCAAACATTTACAGAGATTAACGAATTGATTTTATAATAACAAAACGCATCATTCCACCACTCAAAGACAACTGTCATCTGTCATTCTAGCATCGTCTTGACATCTATTATGCACGATACACTTTCAGCCAGTACTCAAAATTATTAGTTGCCAGTTACTTCAATCGTTCAAAAAGTATAAATAATTTCGCCCCGACATACTTTTGAAATTCGAAAATCACGTTGGTACAAGGCGGGATTCGTACCCATAACCTGTGAATTATAAGTCAAGGCAAGCCTTAAGCCACTCATGTTTAATAAGGCTTAGATATATTGTTCTATTTTTTACACTAAAATGTAATTAGATAGGTTTTCGCATTGTATTAATTTGAAATGTTCAAATGATTTGTTAGTTCAATTTACGTGTAATTCGATTGCGGACTACACTCGCGTGGTTTATTGAGCATGTATTTGCATTTTAGAATCATTGCAAGTTAGCGATACACCTAATGAACCTAATAATAGTATATTTTCATAATTTCATACACAACCTAGGTTTTCACAAAGTACCTAGACATTATCGAGTATGTATTTCGTTCCCTAATTTTTACCCGCGACTTCCTCCACGTGGAATTAAAAAACAAAAGAAAGTGGCTACTTTGGCTATGTGTACCGCCAGACTATGCTCTACATATGTGCAAAATTTCATCGAGATCCGTTCAGCAGTTTAGGCTACAAACTCTAACAAACATTCATTTATTCAAACTTTCGTGTTTATAATATCAGTAAGGTGTTCGGTCCATTTCCGAACGTAATGTTATAAAAATAAATGTATTCTTACATCGATATATGCATTTTCGACCATTGGCTTTGATTCGAAATACTGTAATACCAAATTTATGATTTTTCCTCTAAGCCATTGTGCATGCATGAAAAAATGCAATTCGACTATAGTGAAATTTTAATTTAAGCTACACCCATACAGTGCATGGCTTTATGTCGGAAGCACTAAAGTTATTCGAAAAATATTACAGTATTCATTCTTGCGTGGCCGAATTTTTATGGATATTTTAAATATTTTTGATCTAAAAAAATATACCGTGCTAGGGTTGTACAGTTTTATTAACATGAACGTTGTAGTCCCAGATTTAATAGTGGTAGTGCCCGCTTTAACATCTTAGCACGAATAGGCCGGCACGCCCGGTGTAATACCACGACCACACAGAAGACAGGCGTGAAATGGAAGCAATTCCGTGTTTCGTCTGATGAGTGTGGTGCCGGAGGCCTAATTTAAGTCCCTTTCTCTTTACCACCCTTTTCTTATAAGGAGAGGATGGGAAGAGGAAGTGGATTTGACGGAGGAGGAGATACATAGGAAGGGGAGATATCCTCTTTATGTGCGTCTCCTCTTCTGTCGGATATGGGTAGGCAACGCATCTGCAATTGTGGATGCCTATGGGCAGCGGTCGCTTCGCCATTTTGGCGGATTCAGGTGGCCGCTTGCTCGTTTGCCACCTTATGTTATAAAAAAAAAAAAAGAGTGTCTAGACTGGGAAGTGTATTTTAATTAAACAGAATTGCTTCAACATACAAACTTATATATTTTAAACCGTTTAAAAACCTTTGACTTAAATGTACAGTAATATTTTATACTAGTTTTCGTCCGCGACTTCATCAAAAGTAAGTTGCTTCTGTGTTTACCAGACTATGCTTTATATCAATGCCAAATTTGAAAAAGATCTCTTCAGTCATTTAGATTGAAAACTCTAATAAACATCCATCCATGTAAATTTTCGCATTTATTATATTAGAATGTATCATGTATAATTTTGATTGTTTTTTTTTAGTTCCCAGTCCATTAACAATTGTTAAATTGGTTTCACTGCCTGAGAATGAGTTTATTGTTCTGTATAATTTAATTACAATTACAAATTATTTGCCACATTTATTATTCTGAAAATAATTCACGACTCGTTCAAGGGATTCTAACACTCTCAGCAAATGTCTTTAAACTGATGTACTCCTATTAAAAATATAACAAAAGCAATTTTAAGGCTAAGTTAGCTGCACAATTTCTAGTTTTTTTTTTAAATTTTAATGTTACATCTTGTGTAACAAATCAAAGAAGAGGAGGGCAATTTCACTTTCGAATTATTGTTTTTTGCTTAAGTTCGCGAAGTGGAAAATACGTCCCATTCGAGCGCCGCTAACCACCATTCCACTTGATGTGAAAATGTCAAAGGGAATCGATTGCGCTGAAAATATATTACGAACAAATAAACCTTGATCTTTGTTTCCTTCGATGTGATTTAATTCCATTTTATTATCGTTCTGAATGATTGGTTTTGCTCGCAGATTGAAATAAATCAATAGGGAATATAATTCAGTTTAAAAATAGGGAAAAGTTAGTTTAAATTGATGTAAGAAATATTATTTTTATTAAACCTTTTTATAGCATAAGGTGACAAACAAGCAACTGCCCACAGACATCCGCATTTACAGATGCGTCTACTTTTTTAAATCTAAAAAGGGAGGGGACGCACTAATGCGTCTCATTCTTTGACACAACCGCTGTGTTAATGGTGCGAATTATTTTTTGCCACGCATAATTGCATCTTGGAAATAGGTTTTCCAAAGTACGACTTAGAGTCCTTTAAGAAGCGTGTCTATCTAAAAGACCTATAATGTATTTGATGTCTCCGATGTTACAGGGTGTTCTAGCCGTTTACTCCCTTCTCTTTTAAAAAAAATGCCCAATATAAAGTTTACAGTTCCTCGATCGTTTCTATTTATATAGGTCTATAAAACTTTACGCCTGGGTGCTTTGCTTGGTTTTTTTTGTTTTAATAAATTAGCGCTTGACCACGATCAAACCTTTTTTTATATCACAACGTGGCAAACGAGAAAGTGGCCACCTGAATCGGCCAAAATGGCGAAGCGACCGCTGTCCATAGACATTCGCAATAGCGGATGTGTTGCCTATCCTTAATCGACAGAGGAGGAGTTGTTGAGAGGTTGTTTCCCCTTCCTATGCGTCATCTCCACCGTCAAATCCCCGTTCCCTTCCTATCCTTTTTATAAGATAAAGGGTGTGAAGGAAAAGGGACTAAATATGGGCCTCCGGCTCCACATTCTTCAGACGAAACGCAATATTTCTCCTACTTCACGCCTGTCTTCTGAGTGGTTGTGGTATTGCACCGGGGAGAGCCGACCCATTTGTGCGAAGATGTTAAAGCAGGCTCTACCAATGTTAAATCTAAAGTTCAGTGGTAATGTGGTCGAAGGATGAGGATGTTTCCTGTATACGTTTACGACTGGGGATTCGTATTGCGTTAAATTAAAAAAAAGACACGTAACATTAGAACCGTTAAGCCTTGATTAATTGAATTTCTATTATAGAAAGTGGGTTGCAAAAATTAACTGCCAAAGTTTAAAAATTAATTAATTTAACCATTGAAATGTTATTTTGATGTGTAATTGATAAATTGATGATATTAATCGTCGAGATTACGTATAATTTATATTTGATGTGTTAAAAGTTACGAAATAAAAATTCTACTTAGAGAACATTTTCTATTGAAGCTTAAATCAATATGTGTTTGAATTTATTTATTTAGATTTAAAATATCTTTAAAAATTGCAGCAAATAGTTAAAGCATTTATTTTGTAGATTTCTACTTTTTTAACTTGTTTGTATAAGGAAATGACATTGTTAGAAGATGAATTATTACTATTGTTGATGCTATTTTGTGAGAATTGGCTTTAACAATACAATTGTTGTGTATGTTATGATTAAATCAGTTTTTTTTAGAATAATATCCGTCCCGAAACTAAGGATGTTACACATTACAGTAAACTAGTACTACGTAGTAAAAGTACAGTCGGCATAAACATGTACACATTTACAAAGTTTAGAAATCTGCACGGATTTGGTTACAAAAATATTTATGCACGTTTACATCAACAGTGTGATTGGAAACAAACAGATCGATTCGTACATTCACATTTTTGAAACCGAAAGCGTATAGGTACAAGTTTCCGAAGATTTGTAAATTGTATACTTATTTATGCAGCTGACTGTACCTTCTACGTAATTCTACTATCATGTAGCGATTCCTAGGAATGTACCCAATTACATATATTAATTCCTCGAATGCCAATTTTATTTCTCGCATATGAATAAAATTTAATATCAGAGAAGTTTGAAATATTTCTCAGTAAACGTACGACGATGGTTACAAATTATCCGATGGAAATTCTCTTGATTTCAACAACGTGCATCGCCGCTGCACATATACCGCTGAATACCAATAAGCATTTTATATCTACTATCCCAAGCTACTCGCAACACAAAATATTCAACATTCTAGAAAACACTTGAATTTGCTAACTGCAGAACACAATATCTCGAGTTCTGAACTGAAGTGGACTTTAATACGATTTAATAAGAACGATTTACGTTGGTTTGGAGCAATGATAGAAGTTAGAAAAGATAGTCAATTCTAATACATTCTTCAGCTATGAATTTTTAACTCGGTATGACATTCTATCACAATAGAGTTTGTTCTCTAACGCGTTATAGTGTGTCTAAATGAGATATATTAGTTTGATAAATGACGCATATGAAGTATCTAATTCAATTTGTATGAATGCAAATGCCACACTTAATAGACAGGTATCGTAGTGACGAAACAAACACGCATAGCTTACAATTTTGAACTATCGATATTCGGTTTAAATAATTATCTAATTCATCTAAAATTATAATTTTCTTATTAACTAATTTATAGGACAATTCTAGTATTGATTACAGTGTAGAGAATTTAGCGATGACAGAAATAAAAGCGAAATCTAATTTGATTACGAACGGCTGTAGTAGTAATAAACATTTATTTACTCTCATTATTTGTTATGGTTTTTATTAATTTGAGAAAACAGTGTTTTTTTTTTCAATTCATAAGTTATAACTATGAATCTATCGATTCCTACTTCTATAAGAATAAAAATCGAAAATCGATAAAATTCTTGACGGATTACATAAACCATCCCCACTAAATTCGAAGTGAATTGTCAAACTAATATAAATTATTTAGACACACTATAAACATATTAAAAACTACACGAAGTAATTTTGCAGAAACAGCAAACATAAAAACATGTTATCCTAATTCATCAAATAAATTATTTATTTATAACTTATTCGTATACAAATAACAACACTATAAGATAAATTGCCGGAAGCACTTTGCATAAAAAGGATTACCGTTCCGTAAGTTTTACCTGCTTATTTACTTACGGCGCCTTCATCCTTTACATGTTTAAAGCTGCTCATATCTTTCTATTATTCTTTTATATTCATACATATTCTCTTTTTTAAAAAAATGCATTACAAAACAATATCGTCAAGAACACGTTAAAACTGCAACATTTTTTTTTTAAATAGAAGGGGAAATTAACAGCAATTGCAAGCTACAGCAAGCTGTTAATTTGTATAGATGTAGAAGATTGTCTGGAGGAACGCATAGGCTACTCACCTTTGTTTTTTTAATTAATTCCACGGGGACGGAAGCTCGCGGGCGAAAGCTAGTCAGATTATAATTGCTTTTATCGAAATTTTAAAAGAGAAATGCGAACGGAATGAAAATCATCACAAACTTCACGGGGCTTACAATGCTACACCCAAAGTGGTCTTGGACTTAAACACGAGAGATCGCTAACGTTGCCTGTCTTCCGCCGTCGTCTGCAAGTCGGTCGCTCCTAGCTTGCGCAGTTGCAGCTACACGGTTTGTCTCCATCGGAGATAGTCTCCACGATAGTCTCATCGTGATCAATTTGACCTTATCTCTACGGAGGATCGGTACGGTATGTGTTGCTTTTCAATACAATTATATCAGCTGTCATATCTGAATCCATTCCCTTCAAAAATAGCCTAATATAAATGTTATTCAATAACGGTTGTAAGTTTTAAAATATACATTTTTAGCTCACTCTATTGCAGTTATTTTTGTCTTATTGATTATTTTTATTTTTATGCGTCATAATATTTAGAAATTCTATGTATATCAAAGTGTAAACGCCGAGGGCAATTCTGAGATCTACGAGTAGTTGTGTAATTAACTTTGAGTTTGGTAAAGATCTTCAAGTGGAAATTTGGCTCCGTTTAATTTATGTTCACGTGGATTGGTAGCCAACCGAGTGCAATTAGCATTTATAACACTCTGCTTGTTTGAGGCTCTCCTTGTTAACCGTCGGTTAAATTAACATACTATTGCTACTGGAGGATAATAAAACTTAAGTATGCATAACCCTCTATAAACATGGTTTTATGTTGGCAAAATTAGTTTAATATTTCTTCATTAAAAAGATTATTTTTAGAGTTAATATAAACTGTCATGCTCTTTTTAAATTCATGTATTCAAATTGTAAATTTAAAATCTCAATTTCCGTATTCAACAATTATTATTATCTTCTGCACAATAAAAGAGTGAAAAAAGGAAATATTCACAAAACCAGATCAATGTAACCACTTTCAAATACTTCCGCGAAAAAGTATTTTAAGGAATCAAACTGAAGTCCCTGAATAATTTCCTGTAGAAATCTTTTTCCTTTTCTAATCTCGGACGCCTGAAGAAATGGAATAGCATTAAAGTGCTAGAAACGACATTGCAAATCTAATTATAACAGTAATTATAGAAATAGAAATCCTGGATTACAAACGGGCATGTTATTAGCTATTTTAACGATAATTTTGCTCAAAATAATAAAAACCTCGGAAAGATTAAGACAGAGTAATAATAATACAAACAAACTGATGTCATAGTTTACAATTTTATAATTAATCATTCTTTCTTTTTAATAATCGGACTAAATACGAGACAAATAATGTTTCCTCTCTTAGAAAGTACCAGAGCTTTGAACGTGAATTCACCGTAGAAGAACGAAGTCCCGATGTAGTTATGAATTATTTCCGTGAAGTTCAAATTACAGTTGTACGTACCCTGGAAAATAGATGGATTTTGTTCAAAATACTTTTTGTGTAACAACTGCACTCATATACCAACGGAGATAAATCTTGGGATGCAGGTAAGTTTAATTTGTACATATTAAAATAAATAAATGATGCATTAAAGTCATTATCAAGCAAATTTATCTCGATTTATTACACAGAGACCGAAGTATATATGAAATTTAGCGTAGATGTAGATGATAGTTTGGAAGAACACATAACCTTACTTTTGTCTTTTAATTTTTTTTTTAAAATAGTTGAAATTACCATCGCTTGAATAAGATATTCTTATGAACTGACCTTTTTGACGACACAATTTTTGGCACCTACATAAGTTTCCAATACCGCCGCAAGTGCGAAATGTTGGCAAGGCTTCACAACAATATAATTCCAGAGTAGGGTTTTTCGTTTTTCCTTAATAGCAAATACGGACATTTTTACCTGTGAAATTGTACATTTTGTAAAAATTTCTTCGCACATTTGAATAAGGAAAATTCGAAATATGGTTTATATTTTTATATTAAGATTTGTAAACATATTTCACTTACCTCCTCTATTACCGTTTGATCAAGAAAAGTAAGATTGACTACACCTCTGTACACGTTATTTTCAATAATCAATTCAGAGGTGTATTTAGTTAAATTAACAGATTTTGGTCCGTGACAGGCGTCAAAGTTCTTCCATTCCACAACGTAGGGGCCCTGTAAATTAAACGAAACACAAATACAAAAACATTTGACTATCGAATTATTTTTATGCATTCATCTAGCATTCCCGCGTTCCGTTCAGTTTAAACTACTGTTCCATACATCTGTATCATCCATTACATCTAAATTCACTCCCTTCTAATTCATATCCTCTTTCAGACAATGCAATTCTTTGGTCTCCCTCAGCCTTCGTCCCTATCCATAATGAATGTTAGTACTTTCTTGATTACCTGACTTTGTTATAATAAAAGAGGGCAAAAGAGCGGCGAAAACACCGAAGTGGTCAACGACGCCCATGGTCTGCATCATCAGAGGAACTACAGATGCGTTGCCGGCTTTTGAAGGAATTGTAGACTCGCTTCTTGAAGAACCCTAACTCGTATTACTTCCTCATTTGCATAATATTGTATGTAAAACTTACATAATTATTCGAATCCTTCATCATAGACGCAGCACTAGTACAGTTACAAAACAGGACAGGAAGTAATATTATTATACAAAACATTTTATACTTGATTAAAGCGGAATGGCGTCTCGCCAAAACGTAATAAAACTCCAAATATGTTCCTGCGCGAATGCCAAAATTTACAAAAGTAATGGATATTTAATGCTCAAATTAAATGAGAACAAACAAACAAAGCTACATTGTGGAAACACGTAACAATTGCAATTTTATATTATAAGTGATGATATTTTAATGATGATACATGAAATAAAACTTAATTTGAAAACCTTAAATACAATTTCTATAAACACTATAACCCTATGACTCAACGAAGATTATGTAACAAATCACATTCGGCAAAATCTATCAATGTATTAACAACTAGCTGTTGCTCGCGACTTCGCCCGCGTGAAATAAGAGAATAATAAAAAATAGACTGTATTACTTACTGATAACGTAGCTTTTTAATAGTGAAAACATTTTTGAAATTGGTCCAGTAGTTTTTGAGTTAGTAAAATACATATAAAAATACAATTTTTTCCTCTTTATAATATTAGTATAGATATATCGACAGACCTTTGAAGTGAAATGATACGAGGTGTAACTTTAGTATTGAGCGAGTTACCGCGTAACACTACTTACTGGTATGATTAATCTCTATGTAACACGTTACTCTGCGTAACGTCGATCAGTAAGCTCTTTTAAAATATACTTTATTAAGTCAATAACGAAAGAAATAATATAGGAGGTATCTTAAAGCAATTTAACACGGGATTAGAAATTCAATATTTGTTTTATTTCTTCCTTCCTTATAGCAGGTCAAGTACGATATAAGTATATTTTGATTGAAAATTGATATCCTACTCGATGAGTTTTACGTAAGAATTTTTTCATTAAAATACAAGGAAATTACAAAGAATGCTGTCTTTGCAATACCAGTTACATCTAGAAGTCCCATCTGTACTTTGAAGAACGCTAGTTACTTTCTAATAATGTATACTGTTATTGTACAACCTTTGTTGTATAAATCAAAACAATAAAGTTTTGTTAGATTTTTTATTTCATAAGTTGGCAACCAGCAAACGGTCATTTATCCGAAATAGTGAAGCAACCGCTTGCTGCCTCTAGGCACCTACAATTGCAGATGCGGTTCTTACCTTTAATCTACAGAGCATAGACCGCTCTGAAAGAGGCTTTTTCTATGCGTTTCTCCTATATCAAATCCCTTCCTATCCTTATCTTTTAAGAAGAGAGTGGGAAAGGTAAATGGACTAAATTTAGGCACCCAAAATACACACTCCTCAGACGACTTGGAATTACTTCCACTCGATGCATGTCTATGAAAGACAGTCGCGGTATTGCTTCGGGCAAGCCCCCCATTGCAACAGATGTTGATTTTGCTAACGCCAGAATACCCATATAAATAGACTATACTTTAACATCAACTTGCCCTTATCCCTTTGGAGGGTCGGCACAGTATGTGCTGCTCTTCCATACATCTCCATCATCCGTCATATCTGAATCTACTCATTTCTCAAGCATATCCTCTTTCACACAATCCATCCATACTTTCTTTGGTCTTCCTCTACTTTTGTTGCCATCCACATTCATTATTAACACTTTCTGGTTTACCTCCCCATCGTCTCGTTGCATAACATGTCCATACCACGCTAACCTTTTGCTTCTCAATTTCTCCACCACTGGCGCTATTTTCAAACTTCCTCTGATATACATTCCATATCCAATATCCATTCTTGTCACTCCACACATCCATCTTAACAAATGCATCTCAGCCACATGTTCATCCGCAACATTGGTAGCCTAACATTCGGATCCATACAATACGACGGGTCGATTTTTTACTATTATTATAAGTTTGTCATCAACTCTCTTATGTTCGATGAAAACAAAGTAAATTATTGATGGAGAAAGTCAGTTCCTGTGAGATGTTTTTACAGTAACTTATTGAATATAACTTATTTTACAAGAATTACCCGAGGGAACGTCGGAATATATTTTGTTACATAAAATTTGACTTACCGTTTTCCTGTTTCTTAGGAAATAATATTGTTTTAGGGGGAAAAGGTGCAAAACGATATATTTATTGGTAGTGAGATATTTTATTTATTTATGAGTGTAGTTAAAAATTGGATGATACATTCACGATAGACTCGCACATATATAATCAAGTCAGTTACCTGACGGCGTCGCAGGCGATAGCTAGTTTTCTATGAATAACATATAAAATGTAGTGTTTTTATAGAGCCTGTGTCTACGGAACACGTCCAAAGAATTTGTTGTGCTTCGATAACTTAGTAATAACTTGACCAAAGTTTGGTAGGGATCTCTCCTAATCAGTTAGGAACATTTTTGTTTGGCAATACATTTAGTTGAGAGTTTTATTAGTTATTTGATATCTCGCCTTGTAACCTTAGAATTAGACACTTAAAAAACGAACTTCAACCATTTCAGAAGGTAAATTATGTGACAACTTTTACGTTTTTAAATATGTGTAAATTTTTTTTTATAATATAAGGTAGCAAACGAGCAAGCGACCACCTGAATCCACCGAAATGGAAAGCGACCGTTGCCCATAAACGTCCGCAATTGTAGATGCGTTACCCTTAACTGACAGAAGGAGACGCACATAAACACGAATTTCCCCTTTCCTATGCGTCTCCTCCACTTTTCCTTCTTATCCTTTCCTCTAAGAAAAGGGAGGTAAGGGAAAGGAACTAAAATTAGGCTTCCGGCACACGCACCACACTCATCAGACGAAACGCGGAATTGCTTCCACTTCACGCCTGCTTTCTATGTGGTCGTGGTATTACACCGGGCGAGCCGGCCCCTTCGTGCGAAGATGTTAAAGCGGGCTCTACCACTGTCAGAGTCAAGTTTTGGACTTCAAATATTAATTTAACTTACCTGTAAAATTACAAAGCTACCAACCATTTCAAGTAATGTGAAGTGAAGGTCCAAACATTATTTCAGTTCATAGTTTTATAATGAGGTTATAATATTTTCTTACTTTCCTTAAACATACAAATCAATCAAAAACAGAAACGACTCAAAAGAGGAACAATGTGTAATTCGAGTAAATCGTATCTGTCAATAGTTATTTACGTATAAAATAACGTTATTTCTCCCCTTAAATCTTTATTCCCCCTTGTATCCCGTCGAGCTATTGTGGTTTATAATAACTCAATATTGTTCCCTTTTACAATACTATAATAATCGGAGGACGTTATTAAAAACGTATAGATTTATCACATTGATTTTATTTAGATTTTTCCATAGGGGATTCGCCCCAAAATATTATAACTTGTTCAAGTTTACATGAAACCTTTGATATCAAGTTTCTAATAAGTATAAAGTTAATGTAAATAGACGATATACAAGTATTACCATTAATCAAAAACACAAAAATAAATTGGTATAAAAAAGGCCGTATATTTTAGCCTAGTAATTACATGCATGCAATAAAAATCATTATCAATATTGCTATTAAAAATTCAAAGGCTCTTTAAATTTAACACATAAAAGTAATATAAATAAATATAACTATTCAAGCCTATCTATTTTACTCATTTTTCCAAATATAAAGCATATTACAAGAAATCAAAGGTTAAAGGTTTTTAAATATAGGCTTATCAGAATATTTCAATGGTGTTTTTAATTTCTAGCTAGAGACAGCAACTATCAAAGGAATCTAATTACATACTTCCTTCTAAAATGAACATGTAAATGTGGCAGTTATTACGTTTTTGATGAAGTACCACGATGTCGTAGACAGAAGTAGACTCAACTTTATTTCTAATTCTGCTTTTTCTCTTTCATGAGTGGTGCCATAGAATCTTTTACCAGGCTGCTTCTTCTATGCATTAAAATCGACGGAAAAAAATAAATCGGGATGAGAATGAACACTAAAAGGATAACTTTTTATTTCTTATCTTAGATTTGCGTTTAATATAGATAACGCATTTTCAACTTTAGGACAACTGTGCCGAAAGCCCAACTTTAGACCCTTTTGCTTCCCAACCATTTACTTATAAGAAATCGATGGGAAGAGATCGTGGATCTGACACTGGAAGAGTCGCATAGGAAGGGGAAATATCCTCTTTATTTGGATTTCCCCCAATGTGGATTAGGGAAGGCAACATATCCGCTATTGCGAATGTCTATGGGCAGCCGTCGCTTCATTTTGGTAGATTCAGGTGGCCGCTTGCTCGTTTGCCACCTTATGATGTAACTTTTTGCCTATGAGCAGCGTTCATTTAATATTAGGTGATTACATTCATCTTTTTTGTACACCCTACATCGTGTATTGATGTGTATTATAACACATGAGTAACATGTGTTTGAAATTATCCACGTCTACACTATAATTGTTGATTCCGATCTAGCAATTATAGTTTATATTGTCTGCTCTATTTCTAACTAGCATTAGAAAATCCAATAAAACATCTAGTATAGATATAATTTCAATGCAAACCGTATTATTATTACACGAATTAGACAGTGGTTTAATTGAAAATCAATTTTTATTTCAAATGTTAGTTTTTTTTCATAGAATCTTTCTTCTAATCAAATATTTTAAACTAAAATTGTTTAATTAAAACACAGTTGATGATATCTAATAAATTTATTAATTAAGTAAAGCTATGAACAGCGATTTACCTACAATAGTTTCTCTTACATTAATTTTATATTCACATCGAAACACACTAAAAGGAATCTTTACAATTTTCATTTAATTAATGATAAATATAAGATGCTAATAAAAGGATTATTAATGGAAATGACGTCACACTTAATTTTATACTTGAATTTGATTGCCAGTAACTTTCGTCTTTAGATGATAGCATCAAAGAATCTTCTCCCTTAGGCAATTTTTCACCAGGACACGGTAACATTTCTATTGGTACATCAACTAGTACAACTTCACTAGAGATATTTCTCTCTGTCGTATCCAATTTATATAATGGATTGTCTGCATATAATTCGTCATCAGCCCGTTGGAACACATCACCATTGGTACCAAGTTCGAATACCTTTTCAATGTTATCCTTGACGTCTTTTTCTTTGAGATTATCTTCATTTCTATCGAATGTACATGTGATCGTGTTCAGTGCTAATTTAAGTGGTTCACTCTTGGTTTCATTTCTTAAAGTTAGCAACCAAATTAGCTGGCAATCGCAGATAAAATTGTTGCCTGGAAACCAAATAATATATTGTAAATAACGTTTGTGCATTAAAAACATAATTATACTAGCTGTTCCCGTGCGATTTCATTCGCATGGAATAATGAAATTTTATTTTACTGTTTACATTTGTCAAATTATCAATTACAAATGTTAAAATGACATGAGATGATGACAACCTTGCTTCCTTGATGTTGGCAGCAACTTATGGTCTCTTTCCCTCATTAGGGTTTTTATCCAAAATATTTACTTTTTATTAAAAAAAAGAACTATTCAAAAATATGTTGTAATTGCTGACATCTTAGGCAACAAAGAAGTGTGTGTTTACGCTTTATTATAATAGTATAGATTGATGACAATCGATTCACGAGTATGATTGTTCTTGTTAGGCCTACTGTAATACAAAAATGTACAATGATAGTGAAATCACATTTTAACAAGAATCAAAATAAACTAAAATCCCCCTCTTACATTTAAATATCATCCTACTAACTAGTTCATAAGAACTATGACTTGTTGACAGGGAATAAATTACATAGTAATGTAACGAATGTTTGTACGGTTAAATAATTCTCATTCGTTGCATTCAAAAGGTTATTTTGTTGTTGATTTGCTAAAGGGGGACTTTTGTACTCAAAGTTGAGAACAGGAGATTAAAGCACCAAGGGGGATTGATACAGATTCTATTGTTAATAGAACAGAGTTAGTTACCCGTAAATGAACAGTTCGTATTATTACAATCTTAATAACAAGTTTACTCTACAATCGAGTCAGAAATCCAGGAAATATGTTATACTAGCTGTTGGTTGCGACTCTGCCCGCGTGAAATTAGGTAATATTAAAAAAGTCGTAGATTTTAATGGTGAAATAATTTGAAATCGGCCCAATAGTTTTTGAGTTGTTTTAATACGTACATAAATACAAATCTTAGTATAGATAGATATAGATAAAGAAATCAATTTGTAAGTAGACCTAGTTATCGTCAAATTGCAAGAGTATAATAATACAAAACATTATGTTAACTTACCACTTAAGTAGAGTACGGACGATTTGTCTTTTAAATTTTCAAATATTGGTTTAACCGTATCTAGAGAAAATGTCTTTAATTCATTATTCCTCAAATCCAATAACTTGAGTCCTCGAACGCCTTCCAAAAGTCCCTCATTGATTGACTGCAATTGATTACCCGTCATTGACAACTTCTCCAGCAAAGCGAGCCCATCAAAAGCCCTTTCAGACAAATATTTCAATTCATTGTTATCCAAGAGTAGCTCATTCAAATTCCACAATTCCGTAAATGTTAAATCGCCAATCATTGATAACTTGTTCGACCTCAAATCCAATCTTGTCAAATTAGCAAGTCCTCGGAAAGTATCTCTAGTCAGAACTGTAATCAAATTCGCCTCCAGTACTAGATCGTTCAGTGCAGATAGATGTTCGAAACAGCCTTCGTGGGCGAGATTGATGTTGTTAAACGATAAATCAAGATAGTTCAAACTTGGTAATTCGACAAATATGTCTCTTTGTATTTCTGTTATTTTATTCTCTTTGATTGTTAAATTGACTAGAGCTGGTAGTCCTTTGAATGCGGAGAAATCTAATTCTGTAATTTTATTATTCATCAATGTTATTTCTTTAATTGACGTCAGATTCGTGAATGTTTTCTTTTCTATTTTGTTGAACGTTGCATAGTGTATGTATAGCTTTTGCAATCTCTTAAGTCGATGAATCACAGCTAACGGAATGAACGTCAAGGCTCCGTCCGATCTAACATTAAACGTGAGTCTCTCTAAATACATTTGAGAATTGAAGCTCGCCCATATAGGGTCACTTTCATCAATGCCGCCATTGAACACCCAACAATCAGCTCTAGTCGCAGTATTGATTTCAGTTCTCTCACAGTAGCAATGCACTTTGGACTCTCTATTTGCGATTTCGCATAAATTATCCTTTACTTGTACTGAATGTTTCCTGTCCGTTTTGTCTCTGCGTTTCTCATTAAGCCGACTCTCTGTGTATGATATTTGAAATGAAGTCAAAGCCAAAGTTAGGAGCAAATATTTGACGACCAACTCCATGTCGCGCATTTTAATGTACCTGAAAGTAATGAGAATATTTTGTTAATAAAAGGTTTTACAAAAATGAGCATTTTTAGCAATGAAATTTGTAACAGTGGAGGCCTTTGTTTGACTGGCTTTCTACATCAAAGGTTTTATCAAAATGTTATGTCGAGTTTTCCAACTATTTTTATAAGTACAAACAAACAAAATAGCATAGAACAGTAGGACATCAGTTTTTTTAATTCTTGTTTAGTTACTACTGAAATAAAATGTGTAAATATGTATTCAAGTCCTATTAGATAAAAACTAACTGTTGCCTGCGACTTCGTTCACGCTATATTAAGAATAAAGTAGCCTATAACATGCCCGTCTCTGTCAGCTACGCTTGAATGAAAATCCGGTCGAAATCGGCCAAGCTGTTTCGGAGATAACCCGAAACAAACGGCACACAGACAGACAAACAAAAAATTTAAATCAGATTTTCGTTGTCAGTAACGCAAATACTTCTTCCGGAAATCTGGAATTTTATTACAAACAGCCACTCCACTTTAACATAGGTATATATAGATCTTTACATTAAAAATCGACAAACAGTTAACTAAGCAGTCTCTAATTATACACTTTGTCATTATAACTGCGCGTTTATAAACCGTACGATTTGTACTACTTAAGAGTACCTAAAAATGCTAAATTTACGAAGTAATTCTTAGTAAAATACTAATACCCGCAAACATAATCTCTAAGTCTAAAACAATGAATGTTCTATCGTATTGAATTTTAAAAGGTAATTCTTAAACATTTTAATCGTTAGTGCCTTAAATAATTCATTTTTAAAAAGTCTATACAGTTTTCAACAAAAAAAAAGACCATGGACTTTTATTACTCAACGTCTAAAGACCTCTCGTCTTTTGTTTAAGAAGGTTTTCGACAATTTCCATTCAAAGAGACTTGAAGTGGAGGATCGAGAATCAAGCCCGCCTTTTGTTTTTAGATTTAATTTTTTTCACTTGGACTGTACCCGATCGTTTGTCTTTCGAAATAAGCTGTAAAGATACACTCCGAAAGAAATGAACAAAATCATTTTGCTTTCTGCGTACTTTGTTCGTATCTTTATATTGTTGCTCTTTGTGAGCCAAACGAGGTATACATTTTAATATTACAATTCCTTTTCATATCTGCTTAAGTGCGTTTAAAATGTTTGAAGTGGTAGCGGTTCTTTTGTAAATTTTCAAGTGTTAAGACTTTCAGTTCTTTGTTTTTTTTATTCTGGACACTTAATACATGTCATAATTACTTGAGAAATATCTTTAGATGTGTTTAGGTTTCCTTTTATGTTACACTAGCTTTCGCTCGTGACACCGTCCGCGAGGAATTAAAAAAAAAACAAATGGATGTAGTCTGCGTTCTTTTAGACTATTTCTCTACATCTATGCCACATTTCATCGAAATCCGTTCAGCCGTTTAGGCTACAAACTCTAACAAACATCCATCTAAACTTTCGCATTTATAATATTAGTATGATATGTGATTTTTTATCAGACACAGATTAAGAAGTACTTTAATAAAAATTATGTCGAACTTAGTAATGTAATTACATTGTATTCATTGCATGTAGTAAATTTACTAACTTTTTACATAAAAGACTTACATCATACATAGTGTGTTAAAAACATCTAGTTCGGTTAAAACGGGTCTGGACCCCACGCAGTAAGATTTTGTAATATATATTAATCCTGTTAAAATAGGCCATACAATTTGAGACAGAAACCTTGAGATCCCTTTAGGCGAGTACAAGATTAATCCAGTGAATACGATGTTCATGCTGTTTTAGAGATAAGACTTTAAGTTGTTTAATATGTCTTTTGATAATGAAATCCTTAAACGGATTTCAGAATAAACGCTTGTCCAAATCAAGACCTAAACTTTGTGAACACGATTGAGCACAACACTATTCCATAATTATCATAATATCATCAAAGACATACTAATATTATAAATGCGAAAATTTGGAGGTATACATGGATGTTACTATAGTCATACATATGTAGAACATAGTCTGGAAAAACAAATATGCTACTTTTAAATTTTATTTTTAATTCAGCGCAGACAAAGTCGTGGACAGAAGCTAGTTGAAAAAAGCTAACGCAATGTTAACCAACTGCTTAATGAGATTGGTTTAAATTATTGTTGACTTGAAATAAATTATAACAATTAAGGTCCGCTTCTGTGTTTGAAGTACTTATGTATAATTCAAGGAAATCAATTTATAACAACTTGAAACTAGAACCTGGCTAAGTTGTGTAACTTAAATTTCAGTAAGTTACGGCGCTGGTAAGTGTCTATCCCCGCTTAAGGTAATTAGTTGCGAAGTATTTATGTACGGGATAAAATTTGATTGATGTAGGAAATTGTGGTACAGCTGCCTTAAGTTTTGTATAAGTTATGCAACTACGGATTACGAGTTTTGATAAAGTTACATCAAGTTTTCGACTACATAACGGATATTAAATAGTTGTAAAATATTTTCGAGTGTTCGTAGAAGTTTGATTTATAAATGGTTATGATTTTATTACGAGAGTCGAAAATATTTATCCATAAAATGAAAGCATAGTTTTTATAGAGTAAATTTTGATTAAAAATATGTAGGACAGGGTTTTTTTCTTTTAAATGTTCAATACCGTACAAAGTATTCTTTGCCGGGGCTCGGAACTAATAAACGAGTGACACTAATTGACGCCTAGATCGTCTCAGGGAAGACCACTTACAATGAAATTCCTGTAAAAATTTCTACGAAAAATTCTCGCCCGAGCTTCCTCACCATCGTTTATTAAAGACGATAAATTTTTTTACTTTTCAAATTTAGAATAAACGAGGCTCTTAAGGCTTTTGCGACAAGGAAAATATGTCACGTCCAAGATTTTTTTATAACATCATCTCCGCGGACATGCCCTTTTACCTGCCAAGAATTTGGTTGTTTTAAATATACGACCTCTTACAATTATGATGTCTTTTTAAAAAGGTTTTTTTAGTTCTTCTATTAAGTTGAGACTATTTTAAATATTCAAGTAGTAAAGTTACTGTAATTATAAATTAATATTTAACATAAGGTTACTTCTTATTTTAGGCAATCATTATTAATTTAAAAAAAAACGAAGTTAATATTTAAACTCGATGATTATGTACTAAAAATCAACATTTGAATTTTACTAAATGCTTTTTTTATGATAATAAAGAAAAAAAAACTTCTAATTTAATACTCTAAAGTTTTTTTTTATCGTAATATAATTATTCAATTGTGTAAAGTTCAATCCACATTATTCTTTCGTGTCACAAACGATCCTTCTTCATCTTGCCTTAATTCTGACAATTGCTGCTCATGCGTCAAAATTAATCATATTACACCTACACCATACTCATGTTTATATGTGACTCACTTAGAACGTTTTTAGTTTAAATGGGTGCATTGTAAAAAGCGGTAGCTTTGAAATAAAGCATTTAGGGACGTTAAATATTAAGAAACTTAAAAGTTAATTATTTAGACTGCTCTAAAATAACATTTAGATTAATTCTACATCAATATTATCTTAGTTATTATAAAAATAACAAAAACAGTTCTAAATATAAATAAAAAAAAAAACAAAGAAATACACTTCAAGTGAATAAAACTACCAGTACTTTAGAACAATGCTATTAAATAATAGTACATAATAAAATGGAACAAATGAGAATCACGATTTAATTAAAAATAATAAAACGTGAAGTCCTTCTAAAGAAAATTAATTGAACTGAAATTTAAAGAAAACGGTTAACATGCAACTTAACATAATTAAAAAAGTAATAACCAATACATACCTTAAACAACAATCGCTACCATGAAGCACACACAAATAAAAACACAGCAATAATTGAATTAAAAAGTTAGGAGTCGGTAAAGCACCACGAAAGTTCGGGGAATGGGAAGTCGTTAATAAAGGACGTTCATCCCGGTACGACACGCGGCTACGACTGAAGTAGGGGCGTAGATTCAACACAGGGAGTGGACAATATGGTATTCCTTGTATAAAATAATACATTATTTTCACTAGAATATGTTTACGGTTTTTGACAGTGACTCTATTAGTTCTGTAGTTTTTTCTTTGCATAAAATTTTGTAATTAAAATATTGTTTTTAAATTGAGTCTTAAGTTTAAAATGAAGCTGATTTAAAGTTATTTTAATCAGTTTTATATTAGAAGTTATTTTATAAACATGTAGAAATATCTAAATTTATTCTCAAGGAAGTCTGTGAAACAAAATTTGTAATTTATGGGAGATACGAATTTGCGAAAGGGAATTTTGTTGCGCCAGCTGCCGCTTGTATTTTGCAAAACTCTTGCCTTTAGTATTATATGTCATTAGATAAAAACAAGTAATTAACATATTTTATGTTAATAAGCAATATTTAAAATAATATTATAGTTAGTATTTCAAAGTATTTTTAAAAGGAAAAAATTATTATAACAGTACCTAACTATCGTTTTTGGGCAGCAAAAATTCGTAAAAAATATATGAAACTAGCTTTAGCCTGCGACTCTGTCCACGTGGTATTAAAAAACCAAGTAGCCTATGTATTCTTCCAGACTAATCTCTAAATGTGTGCCAAATTTCATTGTGATCCGTTCAGCAATTTAAGCTACAAACTCTAACAACCATCGATCCATCCATCTAAACTTTCACATTTATAATATTAGCATGATTAATCAAAAATTCATTATAACCTATTTAGTTAATAAGTCTGAATACATAAGAAGAAAAAAACTACATCGTATGGTATTTTTTGCTACCATTTATCCATCCTTTTTATGCGTCTGCAACCCTTATGCACATAAGTAGATAAATACTGTGATAACACACCCCACACGGCGCCGTACCTACCGTGATATTTCCTCGTCGACTGACCCCTGCACGTCATAGCGTGAGTCATAATGCCACCTGCCTTTTCTAATACTATTAAGTAGCCAAAGTACACGACATGCTTTACACACTTCCATAAAAAAAAAACTAAAACTAAAGAACAGAGTGCACTTTATGTTAGCTATTGCTTGTAGGGCACAAATGAGAATTAATTTGCTAGTTATAGTGTTGTGTTTTTTTATTATTTTATATAAAAATAGCATATGCCGACTAAATTCTTTTCCTGTGCCATATTCTGTCGAAATCTAAGTAAGGTTTTTAATTCTACCCAAGACTGCATATCATCAAAGCAGTAAATATCGTTTTTATATTATTTATGGTCGTTGACATTTTTAATTATTCAATATTAGATTCAGAGCTTTCACCCAACAAAAGGCAAAAATACAAAAAATGACATCAAAAATCACCGCACCCCCAGTTATGATAATATTTTCGTATTATGTCTATTAAAGAGATTTTGTACACAAAAACTCCTATTCACATTACGATAAAGGCTATTATCGCATATCGACAACTAATGGATAATTGAAGGGTCAGGGAGTCTGGTTCCCCTTTCATAAAGAGATTATTAGAAAAAATCTAACACATTCACGGAGAGCCATTCGAAGAGTTAATACGTTCGAAATCATACGAAGCTTTTGTCACAGTAAACTAAGATTTAGCTAAACACGTAATTACGAGAATTATATTTCGTTGAATACGGCTTTGTTCGCGTATAAATTACATTGGTATATTAAAGGTAGGGTAGTACTTGGAGCTATTATATTTACTTTTTTGTTTGTTATTTCCGTCGAAAGTGTCGAAGTTACAATATAGACATTTTACTGCAATGTGTCATTCTTCAATGCTCTGAATTATTATAGAAAAAAAAAACGGTTGAAGTATCAATTATTTTGAACGCGAAATTTCGTGGCCCTATACCAAAACTATAGACAATCATGTTAACATAACTTTAACATAAATACACAGCACATTTCAACTAAAATATATATATTTTTTCATCTCGACATAATTCATGTTAAAAAGACAATTTACAAGGAACTATTACATAGTAGAGACAGATATACTAACACTATTTCCATCTCTTTCACGTAAATAATTACTATACCTTACTAATTCAGGTAGTGAGCATTTGGCGCCACAAAGAAAATAATCCTTCCAAGACTTATTTACAGCACGGAAATCCCGACTTACCTAGAATTATATTGTGTCCATTCCGCATTGAACAAGTGCCTTTATTATTACCTAATATATTCCGCCACTTCTTTGAAAATGTAAGATCTTTTGGGTAAAGTATCTTTTAAATATATTTAGTACGATAGCCATACGAAATGCTATTTTTATGGTCCATCAAATTCTTTTGTAAAATTAAAAAAACACATTTTTTTTTAATATGTAGTCGCTTAACGTTTTTCTCTCGGTTGCAAATGTACACTGTGTATCTATTTCATTTCATATTTTTTTGCCGTTAGATGATGTCAATCAAAGTCAGCCTTTTATCTATCAGCGTCACCAGTGATCTAGGCTAGGTCTAGGGGGGGAGAGCATTGCCCTTAAAACTGCTTGCAACTATTTAGTTAAAATACATTAATAATCAATTTTGATTATTAATGTATTTTAGGTAATACCACAGGTAATACAATATTAGACTAGTAATAGTGATTTTCATTCGAATCTTTTCATTGGAGTAAATTACATATTAAAGATTGAATAGAAATAACACATTACGTGAATACAACAAAGGACACACCCGCTAAAATGTAATCTGATTCCCGTGATCGATCTCCCAGTTGACAATTTGTAACGGCGACGGCAGATGTTAGTATGATTGGAACATTGACAAAGGACAATACTATATTCAACATTTTCCGTTAACATCTAGCAATGGGTATTTAAATAAATTTTACAGAAACAAAGTATGTTTTAATTTGGTAACACCAAATATAATTTTGTTTTTAACAGCCAAATAATTAAGGAAGAATGAGATGTCATTCTAATCGGCTTATTCTCAAGATTGTTTTAGAGTATCTTATGTTAACACAAAACACCTACTTACAGTGGACGTGAGAATCGGAAAATCTAAAAAATTGTGCAAAAAATTGAGTTTGAATCTTGCTGGCTATAACTTTTTTTTTCTAATTTTTTGTTAGTTATTTTTGAGTACATCCATTAATTAGATTTAATCAGACGGGATTTTTCATATTTAATTTAAGTTACGTTATTTACAAATACCTGTGGAAAAATTGTTTTAAATAAATTTAGCTATCAAGTTAATCCAGCTACGTTCGTATTATTCGAATTTCTAATTTGTATAATTATTTGTTACGTTAATTTAAGCGAATGCAACGCGATATTAATTAATTCTAGAAATAAGAAACTAGGCTAATGATGCACTGTAACATCGACAGACATTGAAGCTCTGGAATAAAGAGAAAAAATATCTATTAATGCAACAGCGATTGCTTTGTTTGAATAAATATGATACCGTATTGTCGTATATATCTTTATTTTGTATAAAATGTATTTTACATGATTTGTATAAAAAAAAAACATAAAATACATATAAAAGATAGAGCACCACCGACTGCGGAATCCGATGACTCAAACAACCAGTGGTCAGGGCTGCACTGACAGGAGCCTCTTCAAAATGCCGACGGTTTCTACAATATGTGGCTTTTGAATCGAGACCTTAATCCAACTGTCTAGCGAGAACTTCTTGAGATGTTGGTCGAAGCTCTTCGCTGTTAGCCCGTGCACCGAAACGACTATCGGAATAATGGAAGTCGATTTCATACGCCATAAGGCCGCCTATCTATACTATTATAATAAACCGTAAACACACACTTCTTTGTTGCCAAAGATGTCAGCAATTACAACATATTTTTGAATAGCTCTTTTTTTTAATAAAAAGCCCTACACTTACGTCACGCTTTAGGCTATACATTTCACGCCATTAAACATAAAAGATAAATATTTTGGATAAAAGCCCTAATGTGGGAATGAGACCATAAGTTACTGCCATCAAGGAAGCAAGGTTGCCATGGTTTGACATCATGTCATGTCATTTGTAAATTTAATAAATAAATTTTAATTAATAAATTTTGACAAAAAATGCAATGTTGCCAGTAATATGTCTCGAAAACACCGGACTGTGATAAGAGTATTCATGTGGCATAAGAGATTGCTTGTTGATAAGTCGTTAGATGCAGAAGAAGGGGGACCGCATGGCGATCGAAAATCTTATCTATCGTTTACAATGGTAGGGAGAAGAAAGCCTGGAAGAACACATAGGCTATTTACTTTTTTTAAATTCCATGTTAATAAAAAAGGAAAGTTTTGTATTTTTGGATTTTTGCATGTATTGAAATAACTTAAATACTAATGGGCCAATTTCAATAATTCTTTCACCGTTTTTTTATTTATTTTTTAATCTCATGCGGGCGAAGTTAGAAGCAACAGTTTGTATTTAATAAATAGTTTATAATTTATTGTTATTTGATAGATCTGGTGGTGCGTGAGTAAGTAACATAAAGAGCAAGCGTGAGCATTTAGCTGAAGTAATTCTGGATAATAATTCACCGCTAAAATTTACTACACGCTCCTGCAGCGTGATTGATGTCGCAATGAAAAAAAATAATCTGCAACGTAAATGTACTAATTTTTATAGACTATTTGTACATAACATTTTTAATTAAAAATTTTACAAATTGCAAAATTTTTGCAGACTGTTTTAAAAAAAAATTACAATTTAAACATCAGATTACTTTCTCGCTTTTCTTCAATTTAAAATCAAATATGGTAGTTATTATTTGGAATACTTGGCAATTGTAGGGGTTATAAAGGAACACTCCGACGTCTTGCGAGAAAATTTAAACTATTTACACTACATTTAAAGGTTCTACGAACTTCTAAAAGAAGTTCGATCTGTATATAATATAAAGAAGAAATATTTATATCTTTGTATGTAACTATTAAACTCAAAAACTACTGGACAGATTAAACAAAAATACCATTAGAAAGCTACAATATCACTGAGTAACAAAGGCTATATTTGTTACTAGAATTTATTAATGCCTAACGAAGGTACAAAACCTAGTCTATACTTCTATAACTATAATCTATACTTCATACTAATCATACTATACTATGTACTTAAACTATAGTATTATAAATGCGAAAGTTTAGATGGATGGATGTTTGTTAGAGTTTGTAGCCTAAACGGTTGAATGGATTTCGATGAAATTTGGCACAGATATAGAGGATAGTCGGGAAGAACACATGACCTACTGCATACGTTTTTTTAAATTCTGCGCGGACGGAATCGCGGGCGAAAGCTAGTATTATTGTAAAGAGGAAAGATTTTTATTTTTGTTTGTATTGCAATAACTCAAAAACTACTGGACCTATTTTAAAAATTCTTTCACCGTTAGAAAGGTAATTTATCAATATGTAAAATAGACTGTTTTTACTTTTTATTTCACGGCGACGATATTGCGAGCAATAGCGAGTATTATTATAAGTACGCTTTGTAGGAAAACATACTAAGAATTCATTTATTATAGAATAAAATATTTAATTAAGTAATTCTTTATTTCAAGCAGCTTGTTTATAAAGTACCTCTCAAAAGTTAGATTCTCATGAGTTAGTTAGCATAATTCCCATTAACAAATATAAAGCATTTACTATGTAATAAATCTCACGAATGTGTTGCCGGCGTACGTTTCCTTTGTATTCTACTTACTTAATTATCTACGCCAAAATAAGCCGATCATTTAACGGAGGATCCTCACGCTAAATAAACAAGGGGTGGACACGACCACACGGATATAGTTACCACTAGATGAGTCAATTTGTGCAATACAGACTGTTGATTTGGTTTTTGTGTAGACTACAAGATTGTATACATTTGTTACTCACTGCTGTCACTTAAGAATGTATTTAAAAATGCTTTAGACATCTTCCGCTACCTTATCCAACTCCCGTAGGACCCATCGGGTTATCGTCCTTCAAAAAACTGTATCGTTTATCATTTCAGTCATCACTCCCTTCTTAAACATTATTTCACGCAATCCATCCATTCTTCCTACGTCTACCTCTACCGGTGTACCACACTCGTAACTAACGTTCTTACTGCATACGATTCATCCCTCCTCAAAACATGCTCATACCATGGTAACCTTTTACTCCTTAATATCTCCACCACTGGTACTACACTTAAATTTAAATGCAAAGTAAATGCTGTAATATAAAATTATATACATTTTAAGAGTATTAGAGTTCTTGATAATATAATTTGTAACTTAGTTAAAGAATTCTTTGTTGTTGCACAATTTCCAATTCTTCTGTGTTCATTGTGTGCCTTCATAAAACATATCTTCCTGTGACGTCATCTCATTTAAAAAAATCGAGGTTTGTATTCATTTTAACTATCTAAAACAATACAATTGATGTTTCCTTAGCTAATAAAATACCACACCCAGTGACTACTGCGTCCATGTTGACAAAGGCGGTTGTTTAATTTACCCACTGATTGCTCATTGTTCGAGGGCTGCCGATCCATTCCACGCTATTATATGGGGTGCATCCTAAGGGTGTTTGTTTACGTTAAATGTTTACTTTAGGGGTGCAATACTCATTGACTTGGACGTAATTTAAATTAAAATGAAATAATACTTGGGAAGAACTCAATTTTGTGATTCACTTTTTTTTATTTTTGGCGAAGAATCACACGTGATTTTTTTGTAGTGTAATAAAACATTAGTGATGTAACAGAATGATAAGACATCAATCAATCGAAGTAAATTCCCTTTACGTTTATTTAATAGGAAAAATGTAGGTGCTAAGTTGCAATGGGGGTTCGCATGACAAATGACGATGATCGTTTATCTTCTTAAACGTCAACGAAGCCAATCAACACATGTGTGACATGGAACAAAGTTCTCTAAACCAAAGTTTATAGAATATCACTCTTATAACAATCGAATTTAAGGTCGTTAATCCTAAATCAATAACATTGCAAGCAACCAATATCTAACGGGCCGCAAAAAGTGATCACTTTGATTGACGAAACGTAGTCGATGGAGATCTAATTAAAGTGGTCTTGTGAAAATTTCAACGTGTCTTTACGGATCGGTCGACCGATTGCTAATCGTACAATCGATCAAACGTTTCAAACGCTGGCTTAATCTAAATTAAATTCCGATCGTGTACAGAACGAAAACATTGCAAATACACGTGCTAGAAATGGGGAACAAAAAGCGTTGAAAAAATATATCAAGAGTGTATTATAATTCAAAAAATTGTTTTTCACGTAAAACTTTAAGAACTATTAAATTTGCCATTTCATCAGTTTTATTTCAAAATAGTTTGAAATTTTAATAGCACCAATTCGAATTTTATAATTTAACACATTATTTAAGCAACATATTATAATTTAATTTTTCTAGCTCAGACTGTCTTACTCAAGTAATAAATACAAAAATATGTACTAATGCTTTACTAAACATTAACATTATGTTATTCTATGTTAACATATAAACTCTACGTATAAAATATTAGCGTTCGTTTACCTTTTATTATAATAGCGTAAAATAAAGCGAGTTTGAGACATTTTGTTGCATTCTTCCTAAACGTATTTGAAGAACTCATACGGGATGGTATCTTTAGTACGTGACAAAGAAGAGCACATAGAACTGCAAATTAAAATGGATGTGGTATCTTGGAAAATTCTATATTACCACAAAAATCTAGTTAGAAAATGATTAGTTAAACACGTGTTCTAATTCTTTGACGTCAACGTGGTCATATGTTTCACCATAAATGATTTATGTATAAGTACAGTCGCGGAAATTCGCAGTGTTCTACTTTAGAAAAAAACAACCTTGTTAATTGCAACGAGACAAACTTCGCCTCTTCCTATAAATAACTAATTTGATAACATTGAGTGGTGCCAGTGGATAATAATAAAAATAAACAAGTCGTGTATCACTAACCAGCTTTTTCTTACAGCTTCCCCGACTGTACTTTATTATTTGATGATCAAGATCACCTTTCACAAGCCTCAATAATGTTTCAGTATAAGTATTTACTTATAAAAATATCCGTTTAACTATAATCTTCAGATTTACATATATCCGAATAAAAAAATCTGCTCTTATAAAGTTTTAAAAGTTAATCCAAGATCCATGTCCCAGCATCTTTATACCACATCGATGTAACTTGTGTCTCTTGGAGGCCATTATTTAGAGATCAAATGGGCTATTCAGCTGCGAGGTGCGCAAAAGTATTAAACAAAATTTTATTTTCTCAATACTTAAATGTCTACAAAACATCCCGAGGGAATTGCTTGTCTTTGTAATATTATGTGTGAATTGAAAGGGCTTTTATGTTTAATAAAATTGTATTCAGAGATATTGAATTGTTAATTATACCTTCAGTTCACAAAATGTCTTATATAAAAATTGTAGATTTAATTAATCTATCGTTGTACAAGTATGCTTTGGGATTGGGATAAATATACAATGAAGCCAAAATATTCGCGACAGTAAATGGAAACGGATTTTTTAAACTTCAGAATCGTTAGAACAGACGTACAGCATCCAAAAGGATAGTAAAACTCATTAAATACTATATAGTAAATACATAAAATAAAAGTTCAAAGATAAATTCTCAAGACTTGTCGAAGTGCCACCTTAAGTTGACATTGAAAATGTTATTAAATGTTTGCCCCGGAGTTTACTTAGTTACTAGCTGTTGCCCGCAACTTCGTCCGCGTGGTATTAGGAAACGTACGAACTATATAAATAACGAAAAGCTACGTATCCCACGGATATTTTCCCGGACATTTCTTGGGGGTGAACCTTATCCCATGTGTACTCCAGACTTTGTTTTATATCTGTGCCAAACTTCAATAAGATATGTTGAACCGTCGCAGAATGATCGAGTAAACATTAAACTAAAATAATGAATCCTACGGGAACAGTAACTATTCCCGGGATAAGAAGTAACCTATGTGTTCTTCCAGACTATACTCTGCACCTCCACCAAATTTCATTGAAATCCATTCAGCTATTTAGGCTACAAACTCTAACAAACATCCAGCCATCCATCTAAACTTTTGCATTTGAAAGTTGGATAAAATTTAAGATGGTTTTCGAGGCTCGTATTATATTATGCTAATAATTTACAATTCATGTAAGGAAAATGAATGTAAAAACGTATAGGTATTTATTTGTTAAACCAGAATTATTATTGTCAAGGTAAAAGTACATTGATAACAATTTTATTTTAGTTTTGCTGTAACTAAATATGACGTTGACCATTATAAATGAAATCCTCGTTATGGCGACACAAGATCCACAATAAACAGGTAGGGATGTAAAATGTAGGCAGGTAGATAACCAGGTACTTAAATTCCCACAAAGGGACCGCAGATAATAAGAGCAGGTATAAACTTTACTGATTGTCAAACTAATGATCTAATAGCTGTCACCGATTAATTGTAATCTATGACAATTTTTAAACTGTCCAGATATATAAGTCATCAATGATACTATTATAAATGCGAAAGTTTAGTTGGATGGATACATGTTTGTTAGAGTTTATAGCCTAGACTGGTGAAGTGATTACGATGAAATTTCATATAGATGTAGAGGGTAGTCTGGAAGAGCATATAGGCTACTCACATTTGTTATTTTAATTAGACACGGGCGAAGTCGCGGGCGATAGCTAGTACTATATTATTTTTATGAATTCCTGAATAACGAGAAACCTATATTGTTTCATAAGAGATTTATATATGTGACTTTACTTTAGAATTAATCTTACTAATAAAATAAATGCGAAAGCTTAGATTGATGGATGTTTTTTAGAATTTGTAGCCTAAACAGCGGAAGAACAAATGGGATACGTACTTTTTTTCAATTCCACGCAGACGGAATCGCGACCGAATGCTAGTTTTAATGTACATTCAACAATTAAATCAAACATTTTATAATAAATCATGCAAGGCCAGATCTCGATTTTACAATATGCTTTCTGATATATAAACTGACGCAGTTAACATTTGGTCGGTGACATAGGCACAAGTAGGTGGTGTGTTGTCGTGTTTTGTGAAATTTTTCCCTTTGTCCAATGTTACATGTTGGCTCACTTTAATTTTGTAAATAATTGAATAGACCGCCCTCGCGGCGTGATCTCGTAAAGTATTTATAAGTTAGTTACGAATGAAAAAAGGACAACGCTATGTGTGAATTAAAGATATTAAGGTGTTACTAATTACTTGGTTAGCAACGCTGACATAAATGAAATTAATTTAAGGAACACACTAGAACTGCCTGCCACACTCAGAGACCTTTGAATATTCCTTGACCCTTAGGGCCGTTTCGGAATGTCCAAGTAAACTAACGAATAAATTAACTGGTACATGAAACTTCCTGTTTAAATAACCTGCGTTTCACAATTTATTTAGAGACTAGCTTTCGCCCGCGACTCCGTCCGCGTGAATTTAAAAAAATAAAAGTGGGTAGCCTATGTGTTCTTACAGAGTATCATTTACATCTGTACCAAATTTCATAGAAATCCGTTCAGCCGTTTAGGCTTCAAACTCTAACAAACATCCATCCATCCATCTAAACTTTCGCATTTCTATACTACTATAATAAAGAGGAATAATTTGCATTTTTGTATATATTGAAAGAACTCAAAAACTACTGGGCCGATTTTAATAATTCTTTTACCGTTAGAAAGGTAACTTATCTGCGAGTAACATCAATCATATACATTTCATGCGGGCGATGTCGCGAGCAACAGCTAGTATAATATAAAGTATGATTATGAAACGCCAAAATTACAAACATTATAGATTATACATCTATTGAACAATGTTCCAAAGGACTTGGACATTTTAAAACAAGATCTTAGTACAATTAATTAACACTTAGGGTTACTTCAGACTTATAAAATTCACCATTAAAAAATCGTAACAGATATTTCTGTACTGTTGTCACTTACTTAGTACTTTTACAAACTAAAGCTATGACTTTTTTACTTCTCACTTAACCAGTAAGCGTGAGAACTGACGCTCTTATGGGATCTGTCATTTTTCACACATAATACAAGAACTAACAAAATTTGAACTGTGTGGTTTAAACAAATTTTAGATGATTCTCACGGCCGTTGTAGATTCGACTCTAGGAAATGTTTTATTGTACGTAAATTACTAACAAAATTAAGAAGAAAGGTCAAACATTGTGCAGAAATATAATAAGAATAGTAATTGCGTAAGATCATCATCGTCATCAAATTGCCTTATCCCTTATGGAGGGTCGGCACAGTATGTGCTGCTCTTCCATACATCTCTATCAACCGTATATCTGAATCCTCTTTCACTTAATCCATCCATGCTTAAGACTAATTACTTAAGATACTTGAGTTGATAAAGTTAAAATTAAAGTAGATAAACTGTGCTAAATTTTAGTCATGATATTTCGTAGGAAACATTTTTTTATTAATATTTATAGTTATATGAGTAAAATATAATCTTACCAATATTATAAATCCGAAAGTTTAAATGTATGGATGTCTACTAATTTGTAGCCTAAACGGCTGAACGGATCTTGATGAAATTTGCCATAGATGTAGGGCATAGTCTGGAAGAATATATAGGCTACTTACTTTTTTTTTCTTTAATTCCACGCGAACAGAGTCGCGGGCAAAAGTTGGAATTTTTATAAAATTGTAAACATATAAAAATATGCAAAAATGATAGAGTAAGGAAACTGTTTGCAATCGCTCAGACAACATCCTGTGAATTATCGGAGGCTGTCAAGGCCCGCCCGCTCAATATAACTCGCGCTATGGCCCGCCCATTTTAATTTCCTGTTAGATTTCAGCACGGAACGTTTAGCTAACTGGAGTATTTTTAGTGCTGTTCATATAATAATACTGCCCTCACAAATAGATCCACAAGCATCGGTTTCCACAGAAGTTTATCATGCAACGTCGAGTGTTATTCAGTAGAAATTTCATGAGGAAAGCTACATAAGTTTGTTTTAAATTGAATTGAAAATTTATTTTACCTATTACTGAAAATACAGAGGAATACCATCATTTCACTTTTGGCATTATTGAAGTTGAGCGAACTAATATTATGACACTGTTCTTATCAAATTAAAAAAGTTTTAGGTGTATTTATCTTGGAATGCATTTTTTAAAATGAAATGCTGTGGCAGTGTCACTTCAAATCAATCAGCGCGATCGCCAGTCCGTCAATTGAAGTCATAGAAAATGTTTACTCTGTGACTCGGTTGTACAAATATACGTACATTTAGATGTTACTGTTCCATTTTAAAAACTAAAATATTGCAATACACTCCATTTGCTGTGTCATATACTTTTTGTGAGGAAATGAAAAGTTAAAAATAGAGTTAACTTTACAATCACCAAAAAGAGCCCTCTACTACCCCAGAATGTAAACATTCTTTGTTTTGTGGGACATTCTATTATCGACGAATTTGTACACTTTTTTTTTATAATACGAGTATAAGGTGGCAAACGAGCAAACGGCCATCTAAATCCATCGAAATGGAAAACGACCGTAGCCCATAAATATCAACAGTTGCAAATGCGGTGCCTACCCTTAATTGACGGAGGAGGAGACGCGCATAAAGAGGACATTTCCCCTTCCTATGCGTCTCCTCCATCGTCAAATTCACTTTTCCTTCCCATCCTTTCCTCTTAAGAAAAGGTTGGAAAAGGAAAGAGACTAAAATTAGGCCTCCAGCACCATTCTCATCAGACGAAACGCGGAATTGCTTCCACTTCACGCGAGTCTTCTGTGTGGTCGCGGTATTACACCGGACGAGTCGGACCATTCATGCGAAGATGTTAAAGCGGGCTCTACCACTGTTACAACCTCCTTCTACTGGGAAGTCGGTTGAAAAAACTATTACTCTATCAGGTTTGAATTTTAAAAGTAATTTCTATTCATTCATCTATAGTAAAAAAATTCTAACATATTTTCAACAAAAAATATGTAATGTAATTCGATTTTATTTAGTTTATCGGTGATTTGAGTAGAGAGTTCGTGGTGATTTGAGGGTCACCCAAAAACACCTCTTTACTAGCTTCTTATGTTTCTGGGTGTATCTTCCTTAACATTAGAAACAAATGGATTCCTGTGTGGTTTCATTACCCCAGTGAAAAATGAGGTTAACATTTAGTAAGTTTACTTATGACTGTCAAAAACGCAACAGGACAAATGTTTTATATTTCACTTTTGTTAATAATTGAAGTCAAATGCGTCGCCGTAGTAAGGCGACAAATTTCAAGCCACTGGGGTATATTAAATTATTCAGTTTCCTTTGTATAATTTTTAGGCCAAAACAACCTTCGTTTTTTACCTTCTGTGTACTAGTAAATTAAGTAGAAAAAAAAAGTCAATGAGTAAATTAATTTTAACTAGAAATCTTTGTTCATATTTCAGACTGGATAAAATTTTTAATTTCATAGTAGGACTGGCTGTTTGGGAGCAACTCGTTACGAGCGAAATTAAAAAAAAAAACTTACATCTTTTATTATGTTCTTCTAGACTACGATCTAAATCTGTGCCATAATCTATGAAGATCCATTCAATAATTACGGGGATATCTTCTAATAACATCCATTCAAACATGCAAACATTCCCATTTAGCATATTAGTAGGAAACAAATGCTCATGTTCCATTAATGGAGAGGCACTAAGAGAGAGAGAGAGAGACGTACAAGAATGAAAAGATTTAAAACCTTTTCCTCCTTGAGAGGCACAAAATTTCCTTAAACTGCAAAATAATCCATTATCTTAAGTAAATTACTGGAACAACAACAACAATAGACGCGATAAACTTAATTTTATCCTTTGCCGCTAGTTCCTTTATAAAACAAAACAATGATCTTATGAATGTGACCCATTTGTTTATATAAAACAAGAAACTGTCACAATTGTAGATGATTTATATGGACTTCCTGACTTCGTGTTGTGAAAAGGCATATATTACGTATTTACTTTTCACGCGACTTTGTCCATGTTAAATTTAATAAAGACTGAATTTCAATGCAGAGTAATAAGAAGTAACTAACCATTTTTAACTTAACAAAGTAATTAAAAACATTTTTAATACATTTAAGTAGAAAACTGTTATCATAATTGTAAAAACTTCAAGTGATTTGTAATTAACATTGGTACGAAATAAAAATAGAAATTTGAAAAGCCATATTAAGAAATTCTAGTTTATTCTTAAAACTAAGTCTTTAAAGAACGTAATTTAATATAGCCGGAACAATTAATTAATTAAAAACTTTTAACTTGATTAAATTTTGAAAATACATCGTAAAATTAATTTAATCAAGATTGTAGCTATACTAGTACAATAGGTATTAAAGTAAAAAGGCTTGATTGTTGTTTAACTTGTTACCGACAGCGCGGCAGCCAAAAATACAAAACACTTTTTATTAAACTAACACATCGTTATTTAAAACTTATTTACACAAATATATACAAAAACTCAAAACTCAAAACTATCTTGATCACATCTTGACTTCTTCTTCTTCTTTTTCTATATATTTTCTTTAACCAACGATAAATGCCTTGTTGGCCAGTATGCAACCTCTTTGGCTGTATACATACTGCTTGTCAGCCAAAGAGGTTGTATTTTGCACTCAACAATTGTAAAGCTTCCAAGATAATGTTTAATTAAAAGGTTTGCACTTAAATTACAACAAGTTATGAGACAGAAATAATTCAGTTATTACAATCTCATAGCTGGTAGCAGACACACGCTACTTCGTAGCGTAGGATGTCAGCAATCACAGCATAGTTTTGAATAATTCTTTCTTTAATAAAAAGCCCGAACCTTACGACACGCTTTAGCCTATATATTATTACGCTATTAAACTCGGAGATAAATAAATTGCAAAAAAACCTATATGTGGGAAAGGGACTATAAACTACAAGCTGCCAACATTAAGAAAGCAAGGTTGCCATGGTTTGTCATCATGTCATGTCATTTTGACATTTGCAATTGATAATTTGACACATGTAAACAATAAAATTAAATTTTCATAATCTCATGCGGATGAACGGAAACAGCTAGTACTAATATAAAGTTACTAATAATAGTAAGCGTCAATAGCCTAAAAGATAATATGTCAAGTTTTTCTGTTAAGTAAATATATCTCTCTAAATCTACACCTTTACAAGGTCCGGTTGATAAGTTGCTAAGTCCAACTACCTATGACAGGTAACAAAAAGTCATAAAAACTCCTAGCAACATACATAGTGCTTTAATACGAGTATTCAAAACTCTAAAGAACTGATAATGTTACATTTTTGACGAACACCGTTTTCTTTTGTAAATATTTCGACGTGATTTTTAATTCTCGTTCTTAATTGGTCCGACCTCAAACACTTAATTATCAAAACTAATTTTGTATCTCGTAGCGATAAATTGTACGCTGTATTTTGTGTTTCTAATTTCTTAACCTAAAATAATATCTTTTGAATATTTAGTCGTAAATATGTTTACGCTTTTCAGAATAATTGAATCTTTTATTAAATACTAGCTTCCGCCCGCGACTCCGTCCACGCGGAAAAAAAAAACCAAAAACAAGTAGCCTATATGTTCTGCCAGACTATGCTCTACATGTGTACCAAATTTCATCGAATTCCATTTAGCCATTTAGGCTACAAACTCTAACAAACATCCATCCATCCATCTAAACTATCGCATTTATAATATTACTATGAAGTATGATATTATATGATATTTAAACAAGAGTGTGAATGTCACAAAATATTTATACAAATATGTGAACTAAATTAGACTAATCTGAAGAAAATATTTATACATCTTTAACGGTCGTATTGTGAAACGAATTTCACAACTAGTAATCACGAGCTGTTGCCCGCGACTTCGTCCGCGTGGTATTAGAAAAAATACAAACTATATAAATTACAAAAAGTTACGTCTCCCTCGGGAACCGGACATTTCTCGGGGATGAAGCTTATCCCATGTGTACTCCAGACTTTGTTTTACATTTGTGCCAAATTTCAATAAGATATGTTGAACCGTTGCAGAATGATCGAGTAAACATTAAAAAACTTAATTAATGAATCCCACAGGAACCGTGACTATTCCCGGGATAAAAAGTAGCCTATGTGTTCTTCCAGACTATGCTGTAAACCTGTGCCAAATTTCATAGAGATCCGTTCAGCCGTTTAGGCTACAAACGCTAACAAACATCCATCCATCCATCCATCTATTCATCCATCAATCCATCTAAACTTTCGCATTTATAATATTAGTAAGATTACCGTTTACTTTTTCAAATTAAAAAAAAAAATTTAGTTGGTAACTTTTAATTATTTATTGAATGATAATTAGTAAAAAAAAAAACAAATCAGAAACTAAATAAAATTTCACTGTCCGGGAAATTCCCTAAATAAAGCCGGTAACAAGCTTGTTCCAAATTGACTCACAAGTGGTTACTGTTTGCAATCTAATTTAAAAACTCTCCGGGCAGCAATTTAGGAAATTCCTTCTAATTGGAGACATCTGGCCCCGGTTTCTATTTACTGTTCGCTAAATCCTCCAAAATTTTTAAATTACTCTTTAAGCTTAAAACGTACCAAAACTATACTACCGAAATTTGCTTAGTACAAGAGAGATTTGATAGATTTACTTGTAACCGAATACAAAAATAACTTTTATATATGCAACAGAACAGTTCTTAAATCGGAACGGAACATCAGCGCTTATTTTACAAATAAGCACCATAGCTGAGTAAAGGCCTTATCCATTCAGCACTCCAAAGTTGATAAAATATCTTTTCGTTTTTGTTTTTTTTTGTTTGTTTTTTACACTTGCCAATTATGTATGTGCTTCGTGTATATTCGATTATTCTGTTGTTCTGTGTTTTAGCATGTAGATGTTTTATTATTTTTATTCCCTTAATCTTTTATCTGCTACTACTATGTTATTTTACGTTCTGAATGGATTAAATGAGTTATTATTATTATTATTAAATGATAAGGCTATGCTTTAACTTCAAAATTAATTAAAAGTTTCCCGTCGTTTACGATTCGTTTCAGAATTTGGCCGTTAGTCTTATATTGTAAAGGTATAAAACAAAAAATCATACTAATATTTAATCTACACTATTATAATAAAGCGTAAACACACACTTCTTTGTTGCCTAAGATGTCAGAAATTACAATATATTTTTGAATAACTCTTTTTTAAATAAAAAGCCTTACAGTTACGTTTTTTATTGTGACTGATTTGTCACTGTTTGCCTTGAAGAGGCATTTACAGATTCACCGGGCTTGAGGTGGCCCAGCGCAGATGGCGCTTAG
>NW_013527804.1:4729025-4734276 GCF_000836215.1 Papilio polytes
TTATTATTATTATTATTATTATTATTATTATTATTATTATTATTAAATGATAAGGCTATGCTTTAACTTCAAAATTAATTAAAAGCTTCCCGTTGTTTACGATTCGTTTCAGAATTTGGCCGTTAGTCTTATATTGTAAAGGTATAAAACAAAAAATCATACTAACATTTAATCTACACTATTATAATAAAGCGTAAACACACACTTGTTTGTTGCCTAAGATGTCAGAAATTACAATATATTTTTTAATAACTCTTTTTTAAAAAAAAAGCCTTACAGTTACGTCACGCTTTAGTCTATATATTTTAACACCATTAAACTTAAGGGGGTAAATATTTTGGGTAAAAACCCTAATGTGGGAAAGAGACCATAAGTTGCTGATAACATCAAGGAAACAAGATTACTAAGGTTTGTCATGTCATATCAATTTGACATTTGCTGTTGATAATTTAACAAATGTAAACAATAAAATAAAATTTTCGTAATTTCATGCGGATGAAGCCGCACGGGAACAGCTAGTATTATATAAATGCGAAATTTTAGATGGATTTATGGATGTTTGTTAGAATTTGTAGCCTAAACTGCTAAACAGATCTCGATGAAATTTGGTATAGATGTAGACGATAATCTGGAAGAATACATAAGCTACTTACTTTTGATTTTTTTAATTCCACGTGGACGGAGTCGCGGGCAAAAGCTAGTTTTTTTATAAAATGTTTTCCTAATGTCAGTATAGTATATTTTATATAACACAATTTTACTCTTATTCAAATATTTAGACCAGCTGTTTAGTATTTTTCCTTTGCTAAGTTTGTACGCTAAAGTTTGCACTGTGGCGCATCTGAAACAGTGACATACTCGGATGCCAGCGACTTTGTGCGACGCAAAAGTTGAAAACCGCATTACGTGTACCAACAACTTTATGTTCGTTTTAAAATTTAGGGCGTACTGGCTTTTTGTGCAAATACAAGAGTTATGACTTAATATTTTTACTTGCATATTATTTTTTACGACATCCTTTGAGTCTAGTCACACGGGCGCTTTTCTATCGCTTCTCGCTTATACGCTTTAAAATTATTGTTGATTCGCCCGCCCAGCGGTCCTTATACAGCACTATGCAAAAAAAAAGCGTCGTGTTTAATCGTTGACATATGAACAGAAACACAGAAATGCGTTAGTTATATTTTGTCGATTTTTTAACACGCGATTTGAAAACGCCAGTGCGATTAGGGATTTAAACGCTGTATTAGAAAATAAGTGACTAAAATGGGTAATTTTAGAAGTATTCATCTTTCGACAAAAATTAAACGACACAAATGCCCGTCAGATTTATTAAATCCAGTAGTACGGGTCTATGGGTATATCTACTTAAACATTAATTGTAAGAAAACAATAGTTTTGTTTTACAAAGCCTTAGTAATAAACTATCCGCGACATTATTAAGGAAATGTGACATTAATTTGTCACTTAAGAATGGGTCTACATTGAAAATACTTCATTGTTTTCCTTTGCTACAACTGAGAACAATAACGAGCAGGTGACAAATAAATTAAGTGTATCCCCTCCATTGTTATCGTTGCCTAACTCCTACTGTTCTGTGCGTAATAGGTCGAAAATGCCTCGCACTTAGGAAAATTAATGAACTAACACTTCTAGACAGACTAGATACCTATAAGAAATGTATTTAGTTACACCATTATCTACGCTATTATAAAAAGAAATTTATTATTTGCTTGCAATATCTTCCGTTTTTTTTTTAACTTGACTATTACTTATTATGCAAAATAGTTTGATAAGGAAGAGGTTATCAATTGTCCGACTATCTAACGTTTAACCCCCTGTTATGTAAATATCTGAAACAATTGACAGTTGTAGAGTCCGCCTTACCATCTTCGCACGAATGGCCCGGTTCGCCCGGTGTAATACCATGAACACAAAGAAAACAGGCGTGAAGTGGAAGCAATTCCGCGTTTTTTCTGATGAGTGTGGTGACGGAGTCCTAATTTTAGTCCTTTTCCCTTTCCTCCCTTTTCTCAAGAGGAAAGGATGGGAAGGAAAAGTTGATTTGAAGGGTAGGGAACGCACCTGCAATTGCGGATGTTTATGGGCAGCGGTCGCTTTCCATTTCGGTGGATTCAGGTGGCCACTTGCTCGTTTGACACCTTATATTATAAAAATAAAATACTAGTAAGGCTGTATTTGCTTTTCTCATAACTTCACTATTTGGGTTATTACAGTTTAGAATCTACTAATTTTACTTAATAATTTTATGGTCAACACGACGTGAAAATGTACAATTACAGAGTCAACAGAACAAGTTATAAAATAAGCAGACGGTTAAGTTGCAGAGCAATTGAAAACTCGGGCGTACGATAGTTGGAGTAATGGTACGAGCTCGATGAGTTGTTACTTAGTATTCTCATTACCGACTAACGAAGCCGTTCATAATTCAAACACTCGAGAGAAATTATAATTTATAATGTAGTTTTATTATATTGGAATTGCATATTAAATAAACAGATTTATAACTTTCATAGACGATAGAGTAGACTACCTGATTAAAAAGATTTACAATATTGAGCCCTAAGTGATGCTGACAGATGCGTTTAATAGTCACTGAGGGCGGCCCTTAGTATATTATCACCAAATCACCATATATCCTCAACGAGGGACTCGAAACCTATCCTAAGTAAGCGGTGACTAATATATATTTGCTATGAAATCAACAAAAGACTACTTAACATTAATTACTAGCTTGTTTGTGACTTTAGCCGGCGTGAAATAAAAAAATAAATAAAAAATATAACATATATAACTCGCTGATAACGCAGCTTTTTAATAGTGAAAGAAATACAAATATTTTCTCTTTGTAATAGTATAGATCTGACTCTCAAGACCGTTTAAGTTTTAACAAAAAATGTTTTAATTGAAGCGACTGTTCTGTTAAAACTGAAGGTATGCAGCGAACTTGAATGTGTAACTGGCTTTATTCCATTCGAACAATAATACCACCAACTCTTAAATTTCGAGTTCGTCTCCGCTGACGCACAGCGTACCCCCTGCACCCTCCCCATCCCCCGCCCTGTCAAATCGCGCGTTGCGGGCTATGGCACGTAGTGACTGTCGCGATGCGATAGCAAACGAAGCCGGTAACCACTCACCCTGAAGACAAGGAAGGTCGGTGCGTATACCGAAAGTCGCCACGTGAGTTTAGCTGTGTTATAAATTATATCTATTCCATTCGATTCTAATATCAGGATTCTTAAATACATGACAACGTTGATACTAAACCTAAGAACATATTAATCATACATTGAGTTTTAATCGAATTTGAAGCTACAAATTTTATAACATGTCACGTAATGTATTCGCTTTGTTCAATAAATTTGTACAATAGCTTATTAATGTTGATGAAATTATTTTCATATATGAATGTCTAACATAGAACACATTAGTACTCTGTTGTGAGAAGATATTTATTCCCCAGTATACGTTAACTATAAATAAACTACTATATAAAGAAGTGGTCAGAAAAAAGATGATGACATCGATGATAATGACTGTGTCGTCTATACTAATTTTATAATAAAAAGATTTACATTTCTGTATGTATTGAAATAACTCAAAAAACACACAACAAACTCGAAATATTTGGCCGATTTTGAAAATTATTTCATAGTTAGAAATTTAATTTATCTGTGAGTAACATAGGCTATATTTTTTAGTTTCACACGGGCAAAGTCACGACCAACAGCTAGTATTGTTATAAATGTTATGATCTTCTATTTTTTTAAACAGATGCAGGGAATGATAAAAAGTGGAAAGAAGAAGAAAGAGTAAGAGAAGAATTCACATAATTGTGCGCGATTAAAATTTTTGAAAGCAGATAAATTGCCAGGTTTTAAACTCTAGTTAACTTTAATACCTCACCGGCTAGTTCACATTACCGTATTATAAGGCTGTAAGTTGTTATTTAGTAAAAGTTTACAATGAAATTATGGTTTCGAATGGCGGAGTTTACTAACAAATTGGAGCTTGCGAACAAAATTCCTGTTGAATTTACTTCATTAATAAGCAAAATATCCTTTCAGCAAAACAGGAAACTTAAGACGGATATTTCAGACTTTAAAAGTAGTACAGGCTTGTTTATGAATTTTATGAGGAGAAATAAAATGTTTCACTTTGAACAATTTATTTAATAACAACCCATAGAAGAAATAAAGCTAGTTTTTTTTTTATTTATTCAAATGTCACTGCAATGTACGCAATGCCCTAAATTTTGCGTAGTTACTGTTTATATGTACAAACTTATGTTTTTAAGAATATAGTTAGTAGTTATCAAAAAACCCCCTTTTTGTACTAAAATACAAATATAAAAAAACAATTAAAGTATGTGAATTACATCAATTATCTTGAAATCTACTGCAAATCTTATTTTCGTACTAATAATGAAAATACAAAAGATTTGATGGATGGATAGACGTTGGTAACAAACGCCTATTCATCCATCAAATCTTTACCTCCGTACCTCCAACACGCAGTTTGATCCGCGAGCGACATCTACTCTGTAAATAAGACTAGCTTTCGCCCGCACTTCCGTCCACGTTGAATTAAAAAAAAAACTAGACCACCCTCTACGTTTATGCCAAGTTTCATCGAGATCCGTTCAGCAGTTTAGGCTACAAATTCTAACAAACATCTATCCATCCATCTAAACTTTTGTATTTATAATATGACAGAATACAAGCATGTTTATTTCAATTGTCCTGGTACGGATGATATGTGCGGGATAAAGTTATGAAACGATCGGCCGCGGTCACAAACAACCGCAGCATCCATTGGCAGAGATAAATTTAATTCCATACCATACCAATATTTAATGACATAGGAATATATTCACTGAGATTTATTCCATTTTAAAATAGTGACCACAAACAATAGATTGATTTTATAAATGGAATACGAATGATTTGTAGTTTAGACAACAATGCTTTATGTTATTCTCTTTTTACTCACTCAATCCCTCACCCACTCACTCATTCACTCACTCATTCGGTCATTCAGTCATGCACTTGAACACTAACAATATGTGCAGTAGAATATTGCTGTTAGTTTAGCATGTTGCTCAGGACAGCGCAAGGAGTAACTAGTTGAACAACTGTTAGGGTGAGTTGCACCATATCGCCGGTTACCGTTAAAGTTAAAATTATTTGTAACAGTAATATTTGGAATAACCTTAAAATTTACTAAG
>NW_013527804.1:4734702-4740470 GCF_000836215.1 Papilio polytes
ACAATGCTTTATGTTATTCTCTTTTTACTCACTCAATCCCTCACCCACTCACTCATTCACTCACTCATTCGGTCATTCAGTCATGCACTTGTACACTAACAATATGTGCAGTAGAATATTGCTGTTAGTTTAGCATGTTGCTCAGGACAGCGCAAGGAGTAACTAGTTGAACAACTGTTAGTTGTTAATACAGTTGATTTTATAAATCAGCCAGCACGTTGAATCACGTTCGATTAACAATGCTGGTCGACGCTAGCTAACTTGATTCGTTAGATTTACAAACAGTGTATTTTAACCTCGAAGTTCTTATTATTCTAGTGGTTGAATTGATTTTTTTTTACTCAATTATTAACGCCAGAGTACTTGCGGATAACGACAAATTTGTGCAGCTTGTAAAAACGCTATAATATTCCCAGAAAATTTCGTCATCAATATGGGTTTTAGGTTTTAAGGTTACCTAAGATTTTCAATACGTAATTAAATGGCAAATTTTCATTCATTACTAGCTTTCGACCGCGACTCCGTCCTCGTGGAATTAAAAAAATCAAAAGTGAGTAGCCTACATAGGCTAGAACACATGTTCTTTCATACTATTCATTACATCTATGCCAAATTTCATCGAGATCCGTTCAGCAGTTTAGGCTACAGACTCTAACAAGCTTTCGCATTTACAATATTAGTAAGATTTATTTTTCTTTAAATAAATATTGATCAAAACGCTTTGGTAAGAACACTGATTTCATTTTTTATTTATATTTATATTCAGTTATATTGAAAAAATGTTTATATTTTGTATATCAAAGAACTTTTTCAACGATTTTTCAAAGAATATTTACGGAATCACAATAAAACCTTCATTCATTTGAATATTGAAATGAGACTCGAGTTTGTTTAACCAATATTTATTCCACCCTGTTTGCTTTCACAATACTTAAAAACAAATATGTACAATACTCGAAATTCAGGCCGTTCAGTTACGATTCCCAACGAAGTGTTAGCTCTGAACATGCCTAGTGATTTATATGGTACATATCAAGAATTAAATTCACTTCCCATTTCATATCGAATAACGTGAAGTAAGCTATTACCTGTAATTGCTACAAAAAGTTTTTGACCTAATTGCATTATGTTTAAAGTACTTTTAATAGGGCAGGAAAATAAATTCCTCGACTGTAAAATATATTTGAATATACGAATATTTAATTTATTTTGTATACTGCAAAATTTCAAATGTTAAATACAATCTGTTAGAATAGCATAAATATAAACTACTGAATTCTACCAAAAAAGATTGCTGCCAAGATTCTTTAACTAATAATAATACGCAAAAGTAACCAAAAAAATATCCTAATGAAATAGATCCAATTTCATTTTGTCCTTCTTCCATTTTTGTTAGAAAGGATTAAAAACGCCCTTCCCTTGTTTATGTTCCTTTCTCTAATAACTAGTAATCATTACCATAGTTATCTACAATCTATTTTAAAACAAGTTGTACACAATCAACCCGCTCATGTGTCCATATAAAAAAGGGAATATTCGCAACTATACATTGTTAGTAATAACCGAGAAATCGTTCGCTAAATGGTAGAGTTTGATTAATGTGTGTGCCAGCTGAGCGTCAGTTTCTCGTAGCGATGTCAGTCGTGAATCAATCGTAACACTGTGCCACAAGAACTCTGTTTGTTTTGTTGATTAACTGCGCAATGAGGAATATTTTAGACACACGCAAACGTTACTTCGTTATTTGTGTTTATAGATGTTCTATCAAAGTACTTATGTTATGTTTATTTTTTAGAAATAAAGCCGCTGATACCATCAGATTTTTCGATTCAAGGTAATTAGAACTCTATTGCAACTATATTTGATATGTAAATTCCAAATTCATTGATGCCATTTTTCTTTTTTAATTTAAACAACTGAATAGTTAAAAAAGAAGAGAATCTACTCACCTGAAACTTTTATTAGAGGTTAGATTTGTTTGAATTAAATCAAAAACTACTAAGCCGATTTGAATAATTCATTCACCATTATAAAGGTAATTTATCTGCGAGTAACATAGGTCATATTTTTAAATTTCACGTAGCCGAAGTCACGATTAAAAGCTAGTATGATATAGAGAATTAATAAAGTATATCTTTAATTTACTAAATAAAACAATGTTGGATTCTACTTAGAAACGTTGAAATTTGCCGTCCTAATTTTATTACAGCGCAGACATTAATTAAGCATTCAAATCTTGTTTCGCATTTATTACTTACGAGTAATTACTTTAACAGGTTTTATTTGAGATTAAATTTGGTTGAAGGCTCATGTTACCAAAAAACTTGGGTCGAATGGCATATCCTGAGGTGCCTTAAGAGTTAATTGGGTTCGGACCCGACCCTTGTACACTTTAGTCGACAAAATCCTAAAGGCAAATTGAGCTCGTTAAATTTCATACCACTTGTGGTAATTTTCTTGATTACTTACAATACAATTATAACTTAAGTACTGTAACGTTATTGTGATAACATTTAGTCATGTCGTCTTAGCATATATATATGTCCCTAGTGACTTGAAGCATATACCCGAGTTGGCTGATTATCAACGTTGACCGAGTGCGGGTTGGTTGACTTGGTCATGTATTTAAAGTTTAATAAAACATAATTAAATGTCAGAAACTGACTTTTCATTCATCACCAGCTCACTATACTTCCCCACCGAGGGGTTCGGAGCCTTCGCTAAAGTTCGGGTGACTAGGCCATAGTCAACCACGCTGGCTAAGTGCGTGTTGGTTGACTTCACACATATCTTTGAATTTCTTCACCGATATGTGTAGGTTGCACCACGATGTTTTTCTTCACCGTAAGAACGAAAATTCGATAATAACATTGGTACATGGCGGGATTCGAACCCAAGACCTGTTGATTACAAGTCAGGTGCCTTAACCACTGAGCCACCGACGCTCAGAACACACGGAAAGTGATATTTGATTATAACGATAATAAATGAAAATATACTACTGTTTATAATACCAAATCACGTTGCGTAATTCCTAAGAATACCGTAGATTAAGGGTGGGTTGCATCAAATCGCCGGTTATACCGTTACAAATAATTTTAACTTTAACGATAACGATATAATGCAACTCACCCTTAAAGTTTTGATATGACAGCTCTTTATTCCTTTTTTGATGGCTATTTTGCCTATTTTAATTTAAGAATATCCGTTTCCCAGACTATACAGACAATTTAATGTAACAGTTTGCAAGTAGAGGTAAATAGTGGTGTAAATATCGTGTTTACGGTCTGACAGACTGATGCTCGCCGGGGCGCGTTGCCAGAGTCAGTTTGACGCATGCCGCTGCAGGGACATAAATCAAATTCAGCGCCGCGATAACAATGAGTATGCACTTCAATGTTCACATCTCGTTACAGATCACGGATCACGGATTTATGTCTATATCTATTATCTATTATATTATATACTAGATGTATTCTTTAGACATCTAAGTTAAAATCGTTAATCTATACTATTATAATAAAGCGTAAACACACACTTCTTTGTTGCCTAAGATGTCGGTAATTACAACATATTTTTGAATGTTTCTTTTTTTAATAACAAGCCCTACACTTACGTCGCACTTTAGACTATACATTTTCACGCCATTAAACTTAGGGGGTAAATATTATGGATAAAAACCCTAATGTGGGAAAGAGGCCATAAGTTGCTGCTTAAATCTAGAAAGCAAGATTGCTAAGGTTTGTCATGTCATGTCATTTTGACATTTGCTATCAATAATTTGACAAATGTAAACAATAAACTAAAATTTTCATAACTTTATGCGGATAAAGTCGCAGGGTAACAGCTAGTAACATTATAAAAACCACGAATATTTATTTGGTTGTATATTAAAGAGATTAAGAGCGTCGATGGCACAGGTGTTAAACCACTTGATTTATAATCTACAGGTCCTGGGTTGGAATCCCACCATGTACAAATGTCGTATATTATTAGAATTTCATATGTACATAATTTACCCGACGATCTTACGGTGAAGGAACAGATCGTGATGCAACCTGAAAACATCGGCGAATAAATTCGAAGATATGTGTGAAGTTAACCGGCACTGGGCCAGTGACATTAACTAAGTTCTAGTAACTTCCTTAAGGTCTATTAACCCTAGCTTAGGGTAGGCTCCGAGCCCTTCAGTGAGAACGCATAGTGAGCTGTTGATGATGCTAACCATTATGCTTCATACGTAAAAATGTGGCCAAGCGTAACGAGTTATTAAAACTACAGTTTCCATTTACGTCCATAAATTCTATGGACTTGAGATTTTAGAAACAAACATTTACTATTTAATATATCAGCTATTTTAGTATTTACCTTGATATTTCAAAAGGTAAAAGTTACATTTTTAGAGCGATCTTCCAATGTGTAACGAAAAAATCATGTCTAAAAGCGTAGGTACTCAGTGAGCGTAAGGAATTAATTGGGTTTTGACCCGACCTTTGTGCGTCTGGTTGGCGAAATCCTTTTACTAGTAACCCTTGTCCACTCAAATTCATCCAATCTGTATTTTTTTCTTTTCCGGGGTAATTTACCGTTATATTGGCTTAGATTAACTGGTTTTTATATAATTTTAATCATGATTTCTTAATTTATTCATAAACGATTGTTTTGTTGGTATGGACCTCAGAAAAGTTTTTACTTTTATTTTACAACTAGCTGTTCCCGTGCGACTTCATCCGCATGAAATTATGAAAATTTTGTCCAATGATCAATTACAAACGTCAAAATGACATGACATGACGACAACCTTGCGTCCATGATGTTGGCTGCAACTTATGGTCTCTTTCCCACATTAGGATTTTTATTCAAAATATTTACTCGTAAGTTTAATGCCGTTAAAATATATAGCATAAAGCGTAACGCAAGTGTAAGGCTTTTTATTAAAAAAAGGATTATTCAAAAATATGCTGTAATAACTGAAATCTCAGGCAACAAAGAAGTGTGTGTTTACGCTTTAATATAATAGTATAGATTTAAAACTTTCAAGTACTGTATTTTACAAAGTATGAACTGTATTAACTTATTTAAATTAATATTAAAAGCATGTTATACAGAAATCGTTTTATAGATATGAGGGCACTTAATACTTGTAACTTAGACGTAAGTTCATTTGTACCGGGCCGTAGTTCAAATAGAGGACTATAATTTTGAATCTTCGGGTCTTGTTTGCTAAAGTTTTGAGTAAATGTCCCTTAGAGAATCGTATAACAGTTTACACAACGTATGTTCACCTCGTATTGTTTAGTACCACTTTAATAAGCATATTATAGCACTAATTACGTACGTATCATTTGTAGCGTAGTTTTTGACAGTGCCAAGTATCCCAAACTAGCGTACCGAGTTAGACTTGAATCCTAGACTACGCTTTACTCTTGTATTCTTGTCATAGTGGTCCTAAAACTACGACTTGTTCAAGCCCCTGCGTTATCAAACGAAGTTGACAAAGCAAAAGGCATAGAACTGCCACAGACGAGGTACGCCGAGGATAAACGCAGCACACGAGGGTTTTAAAGACTTCAAGCACGGACAGCTACTATTACATTTTTCTTAAGTCTATGGACTATGGATATGACAAGTAGATATTTATATTTCGTTATATACGTTAATTAATATGACTTCTACTGAAGAAACAAAAGGCGATTTCGAATTCTACTGATTAATCGCTTTGAAGCTTTAACGGAACTATCGGTTGTAGTTATTGCCACAGATTAATA
>NW_013527804.1:4740493-4768944 GCF_000836215.1 Papilio polytes
TCTTGTCTATTGGTAGTTTATTATTTTATAAATTATTATTTAGTAAATTAATTATTCTTTATTTTATTTTACATTTTAAATAGCTATGTATTCTTCCAGACTATCCACTACATCTGTACCAAATTGCAGTGAAATCCGTTCAGTAGTTTAGGCTACAAACTCTTATATATAAAATATTAGTAAGATGATTTATTTAGTATGATTAACATATTCCGACTTCCGCGAATTCGACTCGATTCGCTTTATTTTAATTATTCGGTAATGATGCGTCACACAATACCCTATTGTAACTACGCATAAACACTGTAATATAAACAATATGTTGCGAGATAATTTTAGTTAAACTATCTATATAGACGGAATCAATAAAGCCAGCTGAATGGAAATCAATGTCTTCTGCATTAATTATTTAAATACAAAATGGGACCCACCTGCAAGCATTACCTTTAGGATAAAAAAAGAATTATCAAAATCGGTCCACTAGCGGCAGAGTTATGCCGTAACACACATAAAAAAACATGCAGACGATTTTGAGTACCTCCTTCTTTTGGAAAGTCGGTCAAAAAGCATATTGATGAATAAATGTCAATGAACTTTAACTGCGTTGAACTAAACACGTAAATAATTTTGTTAAGTTATCCGAAAAGATGTTAGTTACATGCATATTCGTTCTATTGTGTTAACCAGTATATTACCAGTGAGTAACATATGCTACGTTTTCATTATTTTTAAAATTTAGCTAGATCTGTACCTGGCAATGGCCACTTGTAAATTGTTCGCACAGCCACATTCGGTTGATGTATTGTTTCTATTATATTATCTGTATTCTAAACTTCCATTTAAAAAGCAAACATGCGGCAACACAACATTATTCGACGCTCAGTTTGTTTAGGATGATTGAACATCCTCCGGTAAACTTGTTTCCTCTTTTCAAATTTGAAATTTACCCTAAAATTTTCAAAACAAACAATTTTTCATTTTTCTGTATACGTTTTATTTGTATTTGTTTACCATGAAAAGACTAACTGATTTAATTTTATATTGAGGTCTATTTGAGTTTGAGTTCAATACTGTAATCATTTAATTTTTATTTCTATTACTAGCTGTTTCCGTGCGGCTTTATCTGCATTGAATTATAAAAATTGTATTTTATTGTTTACATTTGTCAAATTATCAATTGCAAATGTCAAAATGACATGACAAGATGATAAACCATGGCAACCTTGCTTCCTTGATGTTGGCTTTTATGTTGTAGTTTATGTAGTTGTGTAGTTTGTAGTTTATGGTCCCTTACCCGCATCAAGGTTTTTTCCAATTAATTTACCCCCTTATTTTAATAGCGTGAAAATATATAGCCTAAAGCATTTTATTAAAGAAAGGATTATTCAAAAATATGCTATGATTGCTCACATCCTAAAGCCAGAAAGTGGTCTGCTTTTAATTTTTTTTATATTAGTACAAATTAAATTGATTAGTCCGTGGAGCAGAAACTTTGTAGTTAAAACAGTTTTTAAGGAAATTGTGAAAACGAATAAAAGTGATATTCGACACAGTTAAAGGTTATGCGGAGCAAAAGTCGATAAAGGTATTTTTAATAAAAATAAATAAAAATCATCAATCGAATTTCGTCCAATAAGTGGCCTGTAGACATAAAGATAATTGTATATCAGTAATAGTATACAGGATTTTTTGCTCTTGAGTATACCACATTATGACCGGTTTCTGTGCACGTAGATGTTTGGATCTACCGAACCTTCGTAATTAATTTGGTGAGTTCGTTCACTCGATTACCTCACTCGGAAATTGATTCAAATTGAACGGCGAAGCAAACCTTAACTGATTTAACTCTTAACTTAGTAAAGATCTACATGCTCTTGATTCATGCTCATACCTGAATACCAATTTATCTTATTCTTAACTTAAATATTTATATACAGCTTGTTTATTTTACACTGTATTTTTAAGAGAACACATCAAGTAAATATTCGACTAACAAACTCCGAAATATGTATTTTAAATTTTATTTGTAAAATTGTTTTAAATATGTATTTATGTTGTATGTTGTAGTTCTTTAAAGTGTTTATTAAGTACTAGCTGTTGCCCGCGACTCCGTCTGCGTGGAATAAAAAATAAAGCAGCCTATGTAAACTTCCAGACAATCTATATCTATATCTATTTATTTGAGATCCATTAAGCTCTTCAGGAGATATATCTTTTAACAAATATCAATCCATCATTCATTTTTTACATTTTTTTTATAATAAAAGGTGGCAAACGAGCTGGCGGCCACCTGAATCCACCGAAATGGAAAGCGACCGCTGCCCATAAACAACCGCAATTGCAGATGCGTTGCCCACCCTTAATTGATGGAGGAAGAGACGCACATAAAGAGGGCATTTTCCCTTCCCATGCGTCTTCTCCACCGGAAAGGGACTAAATTTAGGCTTCCGGCACCACACTCATCAGACGAAACGGAATTGCTTCCACTTCTCGCCTGTGTCGGGGTATTATACCGGGTATTACATCAATTATAATATTAATAAAATGTTATAGTAACAAAGATATTATGAACATCTAAAACAATAATGGCTTGTAACCGTGAGACTTTTAAATACGAGAAAAATAAGCTTGTAACTGCATTGTTCTCAATATTAAAATCTTCGTATTAAATTTTCTATTGTTTTACCTCACCCGTGTTCCGTGTTCATTATCAAGGGGAATAACGTGGAGTAACTTGTAATGGAGGGGGTGGTTTTAATTTACCCTGCTAAACAAATGCATACGGAATCTTGCTACAGTTATGAACTTATACTTGAGAAAAATGGACTCATATTTTATTCAAGTAATACAAAGTTACTTGTAAATATCACAAAAATAACTGTGTTATCATTTTACAAAATTGTGACCATTATGTATAAAAATATAGACTTTTTCATTCGATTTTTATTGAATGAGGTTTAATAAAATATTGCATCCATAAATTTCCCTTCGAGGAAAATAATTAGACTAATTTCCTTCCGCTTTTTACCGGGATGATTAAATTATAACGGCAAGGGGGATTCTTTCATCTAATAATTTCAGCCACAAATTGTACATACATACAAAATACATACTTATTTACTAATTACGAGAACATATAACAGACGAACATACAAATTAATCTTACTATAAATGCGAAAGTTTAGATGGATAGATGGATGTTTGTTAGAGTTTGTAGCCTAAACAACTGAACGGATTCCGATGAAATTTGGGATAGACGTGAAGCGTAGTCTGGAAGAACATATAGGCTACTCACTTTTGTTTTGTTTAATTTCACGCGGACAGCGTCGCTGGCGAAAGCTAGTAAAAAATGTATAAAAGGTGACAATATTGTAACAACTTCTTTATATGATGTCGTAAATAAGAAAAAGGTAAAATTCCTACCAGTTTGTTGGGAATTTTAATGTTGTTAACGAGAAATTGCACAAGTGTTTACGCTCACCGGATGCCGAGTGTAAAATTACGCTGAAATCTTTAAATTGAAAATACTTAACACTCCAATTCAGCACTTATACGAAGCTTTAAATTTAATGTAGGTGCAATCGTTATTAATGAAAATACATACTTAACGAACGATCTTGATGAAATTTAAAACAGCTGCACATCATAGTCTGAAAGAAGACAAAATTGCTAAGTCGCGGGTAAAAGATAACATAATTGGTAATGTTTGTAAGGTTTCGAACATAATTTGGGACATAAATTTATTGGAAAATCCGATAATTCCCTTAATAAATTAAATGGAAACCTCAAATGACGATGTTACAAAGCTTTCATAAAATAACATCATAATGAGAAAGATTTTTACCGAATGTTGTCTTGAATTTATTGAAAGGCACTTTCAATATACAAGCTGTTTTAACTTATCCTGCTTAAATATTTTCTTGTCTCAAAGGGAATTGTGAAGGTAAACAAATGAACCGAAAACAAATCTTTTGTAGCTTCAGTCAAACGAAAGAATTACATTTTCACGTTTGATTTTTGTACTTTATGCAATTTTATTCCCGCTTCAAAATGTCAAACGAGCATCCGATAATCATCAAACTTATCAGTAAACAATGAAAATTTTTGTCACATAATAAACAAATTTATTTCCTCCTAAAAACACGTAGAATTTTTCCATCCCAAATAATCTACTTAGCGGCTCCAATTCAATGAATTAATAATCCTCGAGCGAAGCATTAACTTGGTTTCAAATCTGATAAACAAAAATATCCGTTTAAAAATTGACTTTATTCACAGAGCTCTCGTTCTAGCCAGTGTTTACAAAAAATACAACATCCACTTAAATTAAATTTGCAACGAAATTATAATTATTACTAGGCAAGGCGGTAACAGTACGGGCATTTATTTCTAAAACTCACAAGAACTATGTGTGGTCTGCGGCTCCGGTTTACGCCCGCAGTATTCTATGGTCAATTGCCGGATGATGAACAACGATAGGCGCTGCTCACACCGGCCGCAGAACTGCGGGCGCAAATTATAAATAGAGTCAATTTTTTACTTAGAAAACATTTTTGGACATCACGTTACACATTTGGGAAATTGTATAATAACTTTTCTATAAAAGTGTAAAGCCCGAATTACAATTAATTAAAATAGAAAGATGTACATTTAAGCAACCTTCATCATACTAATATTTTAAATGCGAATGTTTATTACAGTTTCTAGTCTAAACTGGTCAACGGATTTTGACGAAAATTGGTATAGATGCAGAGGATAGTCGGTAACAACACATAGGCTACTTACTTTTGGTTTTTTAATTCCAGGCGGAGGATGTCGCGGGTGAAAGCTAGTTTAAAATAGTTCAAAATGTAGAATAAAAGATTGTTAAAACCGTAAATTAAGCATGGATCATAATAAAAATATTGGGTACGTTTTGTTCGAGCAGCATTAGAATAATTTAAAATTTAATAAAACAGAATAAAAGTGTAATATTTCCTCTTTACAAAGCAAAAAGATTTTAGAAGTAAAATAACCCCAGAAGTACTAATGCGTGGATATTTTGGTTGTTATTGCTCTACACGAAACCTGACGATAATTTGGTCTTACCACAGTTAATATAGTAGTGATTGCGACGGTTGTGTGTATAACAACGTGGTTAACCTCAAATTACTATATGACAGTTCCAGATAAGTACTCTGATGTGAGATTAAAATTGTATCAACAAATACTAATACTAACAGATATCTAAATATGTACATTAATTTGTAAAAATAGATTCTTATAGTGTCTTGCTTTGGCCATTAGCTGTCCATTAGTTATTAAAAATCCAGGAATCAGATGAAGTTGTTATTTTCATAAAATCAACTTTCATTAATTTTAACATTTGTTAAAACAAATTATGCCTTTTGCACATCAAATTCATCATCATCATCATCATCACCAGCTCACTACATGTCCCCACCGAGGGGCTCGAAGCCTACCCTAATAAGGTGACTAGGCCATAGTCAACCACGCCAAGAGCGTCGGTGGCTCAGTGGTTTAAGCACTTGACTTGTAATCTTGTCTTGGATTCGAATCCCGCCACGTACCAAAGTGATTTTCGAATTTTCATAAGTAGATAATTTACCCGACGTTCTTACGGTGAAGGAAAACATCGTGATGCAACCTGCACATATCGGCGAAGAAATTCAAACATATATGTGAAGTCAACCAACATCAAATTAATCTTAGTAAATTAAGAATCTGAATCTTCCAAGATTTTCTAACTATGGTAGGTAAAATTTTGTATTTAAGTTATGATGGACTACAGAAAATAGCAAAGAGATGATGATCACGTGAACAAGAAAGTATTAAGAATGAGGGTGGATGTCTAAAAAGGTAGAGGAAGACCTAGGAAAGTATGGATAGTATGAAAAATGATATGCTTAAGAAGAAAGTGAATTTAAACATGACGGCTGACAAAGATATGTGGAAGAGTTAATACTGTACCGACACTCCGTAAGGACACGCGCAAGATGATGATGATGAAGAGGCAGTTGTGTATATTTCATACAAAATTGATGTTTGAAAACGATGCTCGACTTCTATATGTTTGTGTATCCGTGGGAATTTAGTTAAGTAAACTCGAATACTCACACGATTAAACAAACAAAAACCCCTATTAATTTACAAACACGAAGATTTTGAATACTTACTGCGGGAAATGATTTCAATTCACATCGCTTGACTACGACAAAAGGGATTTCATAAAGTCACCAATTAGTAACTTTTAAGTGGATTTATTTTAGAACGCCGGATTAAATATCTGCAGGTATGTTATATTAAGAGCGAGCGCACATTTTTGACTAAACTACCACACAACCGTTGAGCGATTGTCGATCGTCGATTGTTCCGCAGCACAAAACGATCGACAATCGCACAATTGTTGTGTGACTTAAATATCCTTGTTGGAATAATATTATGGTCACAGATTACTGAACGGTATTGTTAACAAGGAATTGATTTAAATATGTCGACTGTATATTAAGAATTAAGAATATAGACAACTATATACGGTAAGCATGTCACTTCCAGTGAATATGTATTATACATAAGTGACGCAGCAGAAGGTAATAAATAGTTTCCGTCGGAAAGTGCCCTAAAAACCTGCCCGAGTGTATAAAAGTCATTAATATTCGTGAGTCACCCTTATTTTACACCCTTTTTATTGCTTAAATTTCCAACTAACACAACTGGTAATATAAACTGTCCTATTAAGAGTATTATTTGGTGTAGTACTTACGATCGTAAAGTCAAATCCCAGTTTGAAACTAAATGAACTTTGTACAAAGCTATTTTACTAATACTTACCCCTGGTTTTACGTTACATATTTTAAAAACAATAGAATAAATTTCAATAACTAGTAACTATGATGATCATCATCATCCACTTGTCCATATCCCTTACGGAGGGTCGGCACAGTATATGCTGCTCTTCCATACATCTTTATCAGCCGTCATATCTGAACGCACTCCTTTCTTCAGCATATCCTCTTTCACACAATCCATTCATACTTTCTTCGGTCTTCCTCTACTTTTGTAGCCATCCACATTCAATCTTAACACTTTCTAGTTTATGTCCCCATCGTTTTGTCGCATAACACGCATACTGTAATAATGTTTTGGCTTTTAACTTTAGTAACTGTGATAACTACATTAAATTTATTGTGCAAATTCGATTAATAGTTCTTGCTAAAGGCGTAATACAATATCATCTTCGACGTAGATTTTTCAAAGATTAAAAGAACCATTTTCGTGACGAAAACATATCACTTTTCAACCACATCATTATTTAATGGAAAATGATTTCGTGGTTTTCATACACAACATGTAATCATACTTCTTACTAATCTTATTTCTTACTTCTTACTAATCTTACTTCTTACTTCTTACTAATATTATAAATGCGAAAGTTTACATGGATGGATGGATGGATGGATGGTTGGATGGATGTTTTTTAGCGTTTGTAGCCTAAACGGCAGAACGGATCTCCATGAAATTTGGCACATGTTTAGAGCATAGTCTGGAAGAACACATATGCTACTTTTTATCCCGGGAATATTTATGGTTCCCGTGGGATTCATTAATTTAGTTTTTTAATGTTTACTCGATCATTCTGCAACGGTTCAACATATCTTATTGAAATTTGGCACAGATATAAAACAAAGTCTGGAGTACACATGGAATAAGCTTCATCCCCGAGAAATGTCCGGTTCCCGAGGGATACGTAGCTATTTCTAATACCACGCGGACAAAGTCGCGGGCAATAGCTCGTATTAAATATGGATGAAGGAGTTGGATTGGCTCTCGAAATACAAGCTTCAGCCCTTGTACATAAGGTTCTAACAAAACAGTGGTAAAGTGTGACATTTATTTATTAAAACTCTAGTAAATAAAATAAGTAGAAATTGAATTTACAGATTTCTATAATTTTCAAAATTATCAATCCGACCTTTAAAAATCAAATTTATCTTATGGTTAACGAACTTCTAAGGGCCTGTCTCATCAACCTGTAAATTATCTGATAACAATCTAACATGTTAAATATTTTGTTCCCCTAACAGTGACGTCAGTTTTAAACTATATGAGGCTCTATCAGCCAGTGGTGGGACAGACCATAATACTCTTAATTAAAAAATAATAAAATACTAATACAGATATTAGGTAAGTACCTCTCGAGGACGTATAATTATAATTTATTATGTATTCTCTTAACTCTCCCGGCGCCAAAATATACGTAATAAGCTACTTAAGTTCCTTAGTTCCATAATTAATTGGCTCCTGACAAATTGCTTCGAACAAGAAATTGAAATGCGAGACTGTTTTGTAATGAAAGCCAAAAATAATCAATATATTTGTTACAGATGTTATCTATACTATTATAATAAAGCGTAAACACACACTTCTTTGCTGCCTTAGATGTCAGCAATTACAGCATATTTTTGGATAAATAGCTTTTTAATAAAAAGCCCTACACTTACGTCACGCTTTAGGCTATATGTTTTCACGACATCAAACTTAGAGGGTAAATATTTTGGATAAAAACCTAATGTGGGCAAGAGACCATAATTTGCTGCCAACATCAAGAAAACAAGATTGCTGAGGTTTGTCATGTCATGTAATTTTGACATTTGCTATTGATAATTTGACAAATGTTAAGAATAAAATTAAATTTTCATAATTACATGCGGATGAAGCCGCACGGGAACAGCTAGTTAGAAAAAAAAATTACTTATTCAGTTAAAAACTAGGTAACGTATAATAGGATGTCTTGATGTCTGTGGCCGACAAAACTTTTTAAAACTTTTCACTTTTTAAAACCTGTCCATTTAGAGGTCTAGGGATTCAAAAAAATATCATTTATACTATTTACAAAAACAGTATTATCCTAAACAATGAAGAAAATCGTTATTTATAAAAGATTTTCCGTTTAATTTAGAATAACTTGTTTTTTAATTATTTTATCTGAGTTGCCCTTTACCGCTATTTAGTTTTTTTTTCTCTTTAGATTGATAAATCTGTTATGGTTATTAAGCTTATTTTATTACTAGTGTACAGCGACCTCTGACTATCTACGCTCCCTTTTACATATTGGGAAGGGAGGGTGGCTGAAAACCAGCTCGACACTGGATCTCAACCAGTATCGGTTAAGCTGAGCCTCTCCCTTTTGCCATCTGTTACAATTTTTTCATGTATGTTTTTTTTATTTTGTACAACTCTGTATGTATTCTTGGATGGCAATAAAGAGCTTTTAAATTTTTTTTAACTTTAAAATCAAAAGACGTAATTCGTTTAATATGAATTATTTAATTCGTTTTATTTCAACGGCAAAACAATTTTGAAGTCCTTTTCCACCTCGCCTCCGGATATTGACGTTAGCACTTAACGCTTCATTAATTTACTCTAGGAATAATTAAATTTTATTGGCGAGTTGGGACTTTTTTAGTATTCATTAACGTATATCCGAAATTATGATATACGAAGGTTATTACAAAGATTTTAAAATTGAATATTTTTTTCTGATATTGGCAACGCTTCTAGCAACAAAATCCTGATGGTTAAATGTACAGATTTCCATTGATATGGTCAAAAATTCCAAATCTCGCCATTCGCATAGTAATTTTTCAAAAAAGTAAATTGTTTTTTTTTTTCTCAAACGAATAATATTTTTTACAAAAAAACTGATATTGATTTTTTTCATTATATCAATTGAATAAGAGGGTTGAAAGATTTTTACTACAAGAGAACTCACAAACGAATTTAACTATACTACACTCCACTACGACACTAGTACACGCACATAATATTGTAACACCGCACCCGCGGACAAACAAAATATATGGTTTTACGGGGCCATATTTGTGCATATATTTAATTTGTGTTTTTGGTAAAATTTTCAATAAATAAAAAAGGTAATTCTTCGTTATAATTGTGTGAAAGTGTAAAAGATTTCTATTTTAAGTTTATTGTAAATTTAGTATTTATTTTCAAGTAAAATGCAATCGTACACCGTAATTCACAGGCTTCTTTCGCGCCAAGATAATTTATATGTATAAATATATTTCATTGTGGAAAATTTAAATAAATTTTAATGCGCAAACTAAGTGCGCTTGGCATTGAAATAGCTTTTTACTGCCCGCTTTATTCATTTGCATAAGCCTCATTTTATTCGTAAACCATTAAATGGCTCTATGACAATAACCTAAATGTAGACCGGATCAGTTTAATGTCACGCATTCAAAAATTTAATACACATGAATAAAACATTTCATTTTGGAAAATGTTTACGATTCGCAAATACTTTAATGGTAGCATTACGCGAACGCATTACAGAACAAACAAAAAGTGCGTTTTATTATTTTGATGACAAATAAAAAATAATTAATTATATGAAAGACTAGGTGTTCCCGTGCGGCTTCATCCACATGAAATGGTGAAAATTTTATTTTATTATTTACATTTGTCAAAATATCAATAGCAAATGTCAAAATGGCTTGACATGACAAGCCTTGGTATTCTTGTTTTCTTGATGTTGGCAGCAACTTATGGTCTATCTCCCACATTAGGGTTTTTATCCTAAATATTTACCCTTTAAGTTTAATGGCATGAAAATATATAGCCTAAAGCGTGACGTGAGTGTACGGGTATTATTAAAAAAAGAATTATTTAAAAATATGCTGTAATTGCTGACATCTTAGGCAACAAAGAGGTTAGTGTTTACGCTTTATTGTAATAGTATAAATAAAATAACGACACCATTTATTTGCTTTTTTTCCTTTATTTGGGTATAAAATATAAAAAAGGTTGAGGTTTAGTTTTATTTTAATAAATTTCCTTTTCTAGGAAATAAAAATATTTAGTAAATTATACTAAAGTAAATGACATTGAAAAAGGATACTTTTTGGTGCATTAGCGTAAAACTTCTACGAGTAGACTAAGGTACAATAAAATGAAAAAACCTATTAAAAATCGAGTGCAATACACGACTACGGTAGTTTACATAAAATCGTAGAGTAGCCATTACATTCTAAGTTCACGTGTTAACGGTTAATTATACTGCATTAAAGGGAAATATGTAAAATTGTTTGGCGGCCTTACTTTCACGTTATTACCATAATTCATAGAATGAATTACTGAACAAGTGCACGACTACGGGTGTATTAACGAATATTATTTAAAACGCAAGCCAAGCTTTATCATTACTACCATAACTGTGGACAACTAAATAAGATTTTTAATTTAGTTTAAATCATTTTTTCCAACTGTAATAACCTATAGAATAATTAAAATAACCGATGTGTCACTAATACTACAAATTGCAAGTCAACTGCTTTAGAATTTTCGTAAAAAAGCCAACAGCCCAAATGTAAATGTCGATTTCTTTTCAATTTAAATGTAAAATTGCTAACATAACACTGACAATAATTTCTGTGACCATTATACATTTTTTATACTTTAAACTTAACAAATCTTACGGACTGTATTAATCTCCTTTTTAATAAAAATATAACATTTTTAAGACATAAGCAGCCTTTGTATTATCAGGTTTAAGAATCTTTATTTACCTTAATAAAAATTTACAATTTACTTACTTAAGGTAATAACTTATGCTAAATATAATATTTTAATCAAGCGTACTGACAATTTAGTATGCTTTTACTAAATGCGGGTAGCTACGAAACATTATGTGTACAAACTAATACTATTATTACATTGCATCGATATATGGTATACTGGATGTGGCATGGAATACGTTCATTAAATAATATTATTCTAGACTATAATCATTTTATTAATATTTTGGGAGCTACACTAGCAGCTAGTTGGCTGATGCGTGTGTGTTGTATAGCTCGGAGGTTTTAACTTTATCTAATCTATTTTTAAAAACGTTAACTGTTGGAGCCGCCACTACACTATCCAGAAGCCTGTTCCATCCACTATCTTCAACGTTTACGCCGAATTTCTTCGAAATCCGTTCAGCAGTTTAGACGCATCGCATTTACTACATTAGTAAGATTAGTTGAGTTTGATATTCCATATTTTTTATGTATTTCTAAAGTTTAAACGCAAGTTGTTTGGAAAATGATTTAATCATAGATTAAATGTGAAATAACAATTCTTAACCTAAATGTAAGACAGGTACAACAAAGTTCCTGAAAGCTTTAACCGCTGGAGGCAATTTCGCGTACCGCCTAAGACGAGCACTTGAGCACCATGTACTCGACTCCCATATTAACTTATAACATACGATAAATACAGCTATAATAACTTATTAAAATGCAAATTACAACCTGCGGGTAATTTGATTCTTACATGTACGTTACGTGTAAGCTGTATATAAAATTTATGTAATGAAGTTTGAAATTTAAATGTTCTGTGATAAAATGAATAAAATCTTCTAATTGATTTATACAAGAACTAACTTACACTCACCACAACATCCGCATGGGTTTAAAAAAAAACAAAGTAGGTAGCCTATGTGTTTTTCCAGACTATGCTCTAACGATCCATTCAGCAGTTAAGGCTACAAATTGTAACATCCATTCATCTAAACTTTTGCTTCTATTAGTAAGATTATAGTAAAATTGACATTGTCATAAGCTTCTAATTCATCACTGACCGTTATTAAAAACTAGAAAATTACCAATATAAATGATACAGTATTCAAACGAATGTTTTAAATACGAAAATTCAGGTAAAATTTAAAATATGAAATTTTGAAACCATCCCTTTAACCCTTAATATTTTTTTTTCGAATATTAAAAAAATATTCATAGCACTTAACCTTGATGACCCAAGGTGTTTAGAAAAAATAATAAAAAAAAATTATGTAATCTCAACACACACGATACACTAACAAGAAAAGGGTTAACATTACCTTTTTTTATATTATTTGTAACGTTACAATATTAAATCTCTTAAAAGATTTACTACCTTTTCAAAATCTAATCGACTTAGTTGAAAAGTTACTCTAACTTTAAACAAGAAACTTACTCGTCGCTTTCTAATTTAGATCTCTATTGTATTAAACTTGAATCTGATTCAACTATGTAAGTGGTATGAAATCTTGGTCTATATGTATTGAATATTTATCACGACCAAGCATGTGAAAAGGGCGGGAATGTGGGTCAACATTTACTAAGTAATACATTATACCCTTAAATATTTCACGTTGGAGTGTCGAAAATGTCAGGTCTAATCACGGATATCATAAACTTCTACATCGTAAAGAAGGATTTTTTAAATCATAACATAAGGAATAGCTTCCATACATTGTATGTAAACATTGCTTAATTAAATATTTAAAAAAAAATTACGGCATGTAAATACACTTACGAGTTATCTATGAATTTTTTTGTAAATACGTCTTAAATAGAAAAAAAAATATTCATTGCAAATAGATCATATCTTACAGCCTCAATAGTCTGATTAATAAAACAGACGAAACACGGTCTTGAATTCTATTACCATTCAGTTATTGTCTTAAACCATGTATTGTCGTTAGTGGAAGGCCAGAGCTTAGTACAATTGTTGATAAGTTGTACAAGTCGACATTTAAAAATTGTATTTGATTCAAATGACAGTGGTAGTGCCCGCTTTAACATCTTAGCACGAATTGGCCGGCACGCCCGATGTAATACCACGACCACACAGAAGACAGGCGTGAAATGGAAGCAATTCCGTGTTTCGTCTGATGAGTGTGGTGCCGGAGGCCTAATTTAACTCCTTTTCTCTTTACCACCCTTTTCGCATAAGGAGAGGATGGGAAGGGGAAGTGGATTTGACGGAGGAGGAGAATAATAGGAAGGGGAGATATTCTCTTCATGTGCGTCTCCTCCTCTGTCGGATAAGGTTAGGCAACGCATCTGCAATTGCGGATGTCCATGGGCAGCATGTTGCCATTTTGGCGGATTCAGGTGGCCGCTTGCTCATTTGCCACCTTATGTTATAAAAAAAAATATTAAGGCGGATTACTAACTAATGAAGATACTTTTGCGCCCCTATTTTAATATCTTCAGCTATATGTCACCATGTCTATACAGTATGTTCTTAGTGATAATGGCAGCGCCATCTGTCGCTCTCCCTTCGTAAAAAATAATGGTGTCTAGCTAATAGGCGTGACAATTCATCCCTTAAATGGCTTTGGTAAGTCATATTATTATAGGAAGTAAAGAAAATATTTTATGAAAAAAAATAGCTTTGGGATAGGAAATTGAAAATCACACTTATTCGTGTTTATTGTCTACAGTTTTTTTAGGCAAGAATTTTATACAAAGACGGTTAATGGTCCGTCTTTGTAGGTTTGTATGAGAAATACACACTAAGGGACTTGTAAAGTAATAATTAAACAGCATTATGATAAGTGTAAGCTATGAAATATCTTTAGTTTGCTACTACATCTAAATAGAACATAAACAGCTGTTTGGTAAATTTCTAGTTCGTGGGAAGGCAATTAAACCAATATCTTGTATCGAGTTTAACTTTAGAAGACGTTTGAAAGGCAGCCTGTTTTACTTTTTGTTTTACTTTAGGTTAAGTAACTACAGCAAAAAATATCTAATACTAGCTGTTGCTTGCGACTTCGCCCGCGTGAAATTAAAAAATGTAGCCTATGTTATTCATAGATAAATTACCTTTCTAACGGTGAAAGTTTTTGAGTCATTTCAATTCATCCAAAATTACAAATCTATCCTCTTTATAATATTAGTATAGACTACACAATAAGAAACATAATATTAGGGCTTTGAGCGCAATTTCATCTGGGTAACGATAACAGGAAATTAATAATTCAATACTATTGATATGGGCTACGGTAATTTTCTAATTATACATTCTTGGTTAAATAATGCTAGCCTGGCTATTAATGGTGCCAGATTTGTGCCAGAGATTAGTTTTATAACTTGTAAACTAGTATTCGTTCGCGAATGCGTCGGCGTGGAATTAAAAAAAGCAAAAGTAAGAAGGCTATGTGTTCTTCCAGACTATCCTCTACATTCATACCAAATTTCATTGAAATCGGTTCAGCCATTTAGGCTACAAACTCTAACAAACATCCATCCATCCATTCATCCATCTTAACTTTCGCATTTATACTATTAGTATGTTTACAATTTAACTTGGTTCAATAAAATATTTTTTTGATACGTGTAATTTGGTTAGTTTTAAAAATTCTTGTCTAGAATTTGTTTAAAGTCAATTATATGCATTGGTTATTTCTTGATATACTAATATTTCAACTTCATCATCTTCCTCCTTATCCTAGTCCCGTAAGGTCGGCGCACCAGGTTTTTCTCCTCTACAGAACTCTATCATACATCATCTCAGACATCACTCCCTTCTTGATCATGTCACCTTTAACGCGGTCTATTTATCTCTTTCTAGGTAATATAATCGGCAAATGTGAATTATGGAGTAAAGAATTTAATAAAACAAAACTCAACAATAGCAATGGCTCGGATGCAACTGGAGCCAAATTCAATATCATGCTAATTTGTTTCTCATCTTTTCAAACTGTCATGTACAAAATATACGTCATATTTCATTCGAAGTTAAACTTTTAATTAAAATACATTTTGAAACATGGAATAAAACAATTTCAGCAAAAGTATCAATTTATTATTCACAATTCAAGAATAACATATTTCTTCTAATTTCAATCGCACTGTTAAACATTTAATTATCTTATTAATGAAAACAAAATTTATTTACAAGTGTTTATAATAAATTAAGCTGGTAATTTTGAAAGTGAAACAAAAAAGCATAAGACTTGAAGAATACATTTCTATTCTAGCCTAATTAACTACTACCATCTTAATCTAATACAGTCTTTATTTTTACATTTAATTGTTCAATGACTGTATGAAAAGTTTAAATTTACTAAAAGAAGCTAACGGTACTATGTACCACGATGTTAAATGTAACAACACGCCAAGGTTACATCGATTCATTCTAGTTTTTCACCCTTCAGCAAATTGTTCAATCAAGTTGTTCTCGACGATATTTAAAATAGGAAACAAACATTTTAGGAAGTGACATAAAAATTAAAAGAAAATGCGACAAAAATAATAAGAAGTAACCACAAAATATTCATACACTTAAAAATAATAGCAATTCACTTTCATTTTACATCTTATTTTAAAAACCTAAAGTAATCAAATAGGTTTTAAGGAGTTCTTGCTTAAAAATTGTTACATACAAGCTCATATATACAATAATTTAAATAAATGTAACTAAAAATAGTGCTGGACACTATTTTACTATAGAAAGATATTTAAAACTGTCAACAATAAATATATCGAAACAGTAACCTTTTTGTTTGCAGTTGATTTATAATACTTAACTTCGTCTTGAGTCGGGGGAGAGAAGGACGCTTCAAAACTCAACCGACTCGGGCAAGGTAACGCCTCGCCAGGTATTTCTATCAATTTCCTACGATATTCTATTTTGTTACCATTCAATTCGTTTTCTTGGTCTTGCATTGTATCCTCGTAAACATTATCGTCTTCCATATTTCCATCAGTTTCTTCATAACTCTTATCAATGTTATTTTTTAAAGACATCGTATTACTTTTGTAATTGTTACTTTTACTGCCAGTACTGCCGTTTGATTTTGGTTTTATATCACTGATGCAACTGAGTCTAGTAAGCGCGATTTTGACTCGCTTACTTCGAGTTTCGTTCCTCAGTTTTTGAAGCCAGGCTAGACTGCAATCGCATGTTAGCTTGTTACCTGTTGATTAAAAGACTATTAGTTTACAAATAGCATGCTTGTTAATTTTAAACCGTGCATGGTGCATCTTCAATTTCAATTTTGCATGAAATTCAGTCTACAAGTTCTGTGTTAAAAACCTCTCGTCGAAAGAGTAAATTTAAAATATCTGTAAATTAAGTTGTCTATAAAATATGAAGATTTAACTGTATAATTGGATACCCATTTAAAGGGAAAAGTCTGTTTTAGACGTTAGAATAAATATAACCTGCTGCAAATAATGCCACTCAAAGCGCAAACAATTGGTTGCTAGCGTTGTTTCGGTCTGAAGAGGGATTTCGGTTAATAACTCCGTCCGATCTACGTTGTTTTGGGTTTTAGGAGGTATTCAGCACTTAAGATCTAATATAAATTTATGAAAAAGAGAACAATTTTATTCAACTTACCATTTAAAGCTATCAAAGCATAATTCGATTTAAAATTGTCCATTAAATTTAACAAAGTTTCTTCTTTAAAGTATTCCAAATAATTATTTCTTAGGTCCAAAACATACAACTTTTGAATATCGTTGAATACGTTACCATCTAAACTTGCCAACTTATTATCAGCGATAGAAAGTTTTCGCAATTGGGTCAATCCTCCGAAACCTCTCTCAGAAATAAATTCTATTTCATTGCTGTCAAGATATAACTCCTGGAGACTCCAAAGTTCTGTAAACGCTAAGTCGCCGATCATCATTAATTTGTTATTTCTCATATCTAAATTCATTAAATTCGAAGGTCCCTCAAAGTTTTCTCTAACTACGACAGCCAACAGGTTGCTACTAAGATCAAGTTTTATAAGATTATTCAAATGCTTGAAACAACCTTCGTGTATAACTTCTATCTTATTTTTCGCTACATGTAATCTTTGGAGATTCGGGAGGTCGTAAAATGTATCCCTTTGCAGTTCACTTATTTGATTCTCTGTCAAGCTTACATTAGAGAGCATAATGAGATGTGCAAAGGACATTCTTTCTAGTTTAAAGATTTTATTCTTTGGTAACATAATATCTCGGAGCGAAGTCGAGTTCGTGAAAGCGAAGGATGGTATATTTGGAATATTTGCGTATTGTATGTTTAGATTTTGTAACCTCTCCAATCTAACAATGATCTTAGCTGGAATGTAGGTTAAACCACCGTCTGCTCTTACGTTGAAACTTAACTTCTCAATCATTGGTTGTGAGTAAAAGTTTGACCAGAATGGATCATCTTCTGCGATACCTCCGTTGAAAACCCAACAATCTGCTTTAGTAGCTGTCTTTAATTTAATGTTTTCACAGTAGCAATGTACTTTTGATACTCTGTCTTGTATATCACAAATATTAACGTAATGTGAATATAAACTTTTATCCGTTTTCCATCTTCTTTTATCGCTTTGTCGACTCTCTGTTAGATTAATTTCTATACTAGCAAATGCTATAATTATAACCAAATATTTAAACGCCATGATGTTTCCATACGGTGAAGGACTCTGTAACAAAAACACAATATCCTTGATAAATTCTATTGTTTTTAATAACAGAAAATATATTTTATAAAGTTGGAACAGTATGACTTTTGGTATGCTCAAAGCACTTTATGTATGTTCGAGTATTTATTCATTTCACCAAACAGGTAAACATAAAAAAAAAATCATATATGCTTAAATACTATCGACATCAAGTAAATATTCGACGTAACAGTGAATTTACAACAAAAAATTGCAAGATATTTTCGACTGCAAGAATCCAATTCGAATATTCATCGGTGCAATGCAGCGGGTATTCAAATCAAATGCATGGTTGTTCAACCATTTACCTACATCGGCATGAATAACATATGATGGAGTACTTCTAAATATGTTGAACTATATTCTAATTTTTATGTCTATTATTCTAAAAATGCTTATGAAAAGCTTCGAAAAGTAAATTAAATTGCTCAAATTAATATCAGAAGCACACAAATAAAATTTATAAAATTTTCGATAAGTACACGAAACTTGGAGTAAACACTGTCGGAATATGTAAAGAATTTTCTATTTCTGAATTGATAAAAACACGTGTTACCTATTTTAACTGGCGATTGTATTAGAGCTTACTCGAAACTAACTTACAACATCAAAATGGCGAACCAACAACTCTTAGATAAGTGTAAATATAATAGTTGTCCGTATTCGGTGCTGTATTACTCTACTCTGTTGCGGTTTAGGTTAAACTTCCCAGTTCAGTGTATCAGATGTTGTACAAACTAAAAACTGTTGAACGTTCACTTCGAAAGTCTCAATAACCGTGTCTTCGCTCTTGAACACATACAAAAACATATTCTATTCCTCTTGTTCTTGTTAAAGAAACTGGGACAACAGTAATAATTTAATGCAAACATTTAGGTAGTCTAATTTTACAGAAACTTTTTTTTAAATCAACCGAGCAATATCTTATTTTTCCGGCATAACAGTGTTCTTTAAAATGTAGAAAATACATACGTTTAAAAAGTTTTATAAGTATGAAAATAAAAATATGTAAAAACTGTGTTGTATGTATGTTATGTAAAAACAAAAGGATAAGAACCCGTTTAAAACAGTGTAGCATTATTAAATATAGTATGGGGTAATAAACCCAAAAATATACTTAAGCAAAGTTTAGTTAGTTACTTGTTTTAACTTCTCGACCACCGCTGATTGATATTATGACGTCAACATTGTTATGTTACACCAAATATATCACCACACTGCTTTTGGAATAAGTACCTTATTTTTTATTGATCAAGATCGAATTTTGCAAGCCTTTGCGTTACAACTATTTGCAAATAATCCGCTCCAGAGTATAAAAGCGTTGACGTAAATCTAAGTTAAAATACATATACAAAACATTGTCAATATGGTAAAGCTCTTAAAATCCTTATAAGAAATTAACGTTAAAAATTAATTGGTGTAGCTCTTTGTTAGAATTACATAATTCTTTTCGCCTGCATCCGGTCGCTCCAATTGAACTTGTTAAAGTTTTAATGGACTCATCTTGATGACAACCATATCAAAATTAAAACTGATGATTCACAAAGGGGTCAACTACACAATACTTTTTTGTATAGTAAGGAGACATTCTGAAACACCTAGAGACAAGAAAAAACATTTAAATCAAGATTTATTAATAAATCCATCAAATTCTTACATTACATCAAATATCAAATTTATTTTGTCCGCTTTGGTCAGTCTTGCATAAAACCATTCTACACAACGTTTTAATGGCATTTGAAAAGCCATTAGTGTTAACGCCAAGATTTGAAACAGGAACAGTTTTAACATTTTCAGCGCCCTGGGCGAGATATCCTTAGCGCAAGGAGCACTGCAATAGAAATTCATACGAAAAAATTGTATAGAGATGCCCATAGGCCATGAGCAATCACCGCACTTCGCCCTTCCCTAATCCCTGTATTTATTTAAAGGTATATCTTTTAACAACTCCAATCACGATGCTATCATAGTTCCGACAGCTTTTTAATAATCAATTTCATAAATTAATTTGCATTCAATATTTGTTAATACATTTAAGCACTTATACACTGATAACATCAAATATAAAATAATTTATTGAAAGCACCAATACTGTTAAGTGTCAGATAATTAATTAAATTTATGTTTTATGAAGGGGCGTATATTACGTCAAGATGGACAGTGAACTCTAGTCCCTAGTGACCACATATAGTATTTAACAGGAAGCAACATAAAACACTAGTTTATTAAAATATAAGTTTAATGAACTTCGAGCTTTCGGGGTTCATGTGCTTTATGACTGGCGACTACGAAAGCTGTCGCTTGACAGATTTATGTGATCCACTATAATTAACATTGCGTGGGGTTTAACGCAATGTATATTGTTAATGACTAAATTTGTCACGTAAAAATTTTGACATTTATCGTGCAAATAGTAAAGAATTATAAAGCCTATTTTGTAATGTGATTTTAAGGTGGTTTTATTTTGTTTACGCACGATATTGTAAGGTACCAAACGATATATATTACTTATATTATTTTTTGTTATGTTTTTATGCAAAATAGTTATTTTTTTCTTTGCTTACAGAATACTTGAAATGAATATTGTATTAAATACGACTTTTATATGATATGTTACAGCGGAATACCACTAAAAATAAACATTTAGTGCAGTTTATTTTTGTCTCTTTGCTGTCATATACGTGCGATGCAATAAAAAATGTGTAAGCCTAAAAGCGAATTTTATTTGTACCCGACTGACGGAATGATAATATTTTTCGCGAGAAACTATATAAAATGGCAATGTATCCACGTGTTATGTGTATACCAATATTTAGTTAAGCGATTGGGGTAGTTTAGATCGAGTTTTTATTTGAATTGTGTCTCAGGAGTATTATGAACAAGCATTATTCCTATTACTGTATTGATTAATTTGATGCTTTGATCTCACATAGAGTGACAAGGGAATGGGAAATGATGATACTTTGTACAGTCGGGAAATCTGACGGTGTGTACAGTTTGAAAGTTTTATTCGCGTTGAGACGACTTGGAACAATATTAAATAGGATGGTGCTTTTGGATCACAAAAGACCATTAAGTAGACATGAATTGCTTTTTATTATAATCCCCTAGCGGAACTCACTGCTACCTAAATGTGTAGTTGTAAGACAAAGCAGAGTTGGTCTAGTTGCAAGGAACAAGGTAATTTTCTGTAAGTGGCACACTGCGGTTTTCCGTGACTGTACCTGTGATAAGAATATCGTAAAGGGGTATTAGATTTGAATTTAATAATTCCAACAATAACTTTTTACAAACTTTTCTTTTATAAATAAATCTGACCGTTAGACATAGAACTATGGAACGGAATGAAATGACAAAGAAAACATTTAAACTCGTCCGCGATGTCGGAGTTATTCTTATGTAAATATTTAAGGAAGTGGAATCAGAAACTGCCAGACATTTGTATTGTACATTTTTCAAAAAGATATTAATTTTAGCGGTCGTATTTTAGCGTCGCTCTGACAGACGTAATGCAACAAACTTCGGTTCCAGTAAGGTTAAAATAAAAACTGTAGAAAAGTGGAAAGTGTGGAACTTGAATGCAGAAATAGGATAATTTTATATAATACATAAAACAACTAAAGAGAACAAAAACTTATAAGTACTGGGTACAGATACTTTAGATTGTTACATTCATAGTAAGAATATGATACTAATACCACCTTATTATTTTGAATTTGTGATTTTTTTGTCTACATTTCATCTCTTTAATATAATAATAAGGTTTCTGAAGTTACCACTTGTTTTGTGCTTAGCGACTCATTAATTCTAGGCCGACCTATGTTTCAGCGGAGTAAAACACATGATACGTAGTTCGGTGCATTTCATGAATATATAAAACCAAGAACACTAAACTAGTTAAATGTACCTGGGAAACCGGCCATCAATCTAGTAAAAACAGTAAAAAGGTTATTACGAAAGCAATAGACTTAAGCCATTGTGAACCTCCATATAAAATCTAAACTAAATTGATTTTAAAAAGACAGTAATATGGTAAAATTGGAGTGTCTATATATTTGCGTTTAAAATATATTTGACTGTATGTTTGTAACGGACAGCGGTAACCTCCGAAACGACTGGGCCGATTTGGATTGGACTTAATTGAAGGGTAACTGACATAGACGGGCATATTATAGGCTACTTTTTTTGTTAATATTGCGTAGACAAAGTCGAGGACAATAACCAGTAGAAAATAAATTCAATCGCAAAATTATAAAGTTACGATAGTAAGCGTATTAACGGTTGATTAAATAAACCGCATCGGATTCTGTTTTCGCATTAATTCCAGTGTAAAAACTCATCGCTGGATTCTCACAATAGCTTCATTAGTGCGGGGTTTCGATATTTTATAGGAATTGTATCGCTTTAAACGCTATTTCAACTAATTAATCGAATAATAACGTTACAGAGAAATATGGAAAATATAATCCACGCCCGTTGCTCTCTAAATGGTTATTATTTCCGGATATTTCGAAGAGGTATGCTACAATCTGCATTTGCTATAATTGATTATGTTTCATCCTGCAGTTTTTGCCACTGTTTCAACTGGCTAGTCGTTTAAAATGCTCATTTTTTTAAATTGGTAATTTCATTGTTAATGACCCTGCTATAAACGTATGATAATTGTTTTTTATGTTGAAAACTTTATGATGTGGCCTGCCTAGTTATTAAGTTAATAAGGGACTATTAGCTTTAGCGATTGTTGAAAAATTGTAGGAATTTTTCAATAATACTGCAATAAATTAAAATTTTTAAAGCGACTAATAAATTTACACCAAGCATATATGTTAAATTAATCTATTGAAATGTAATTAACGTAATGTAATGTAACTAATGAAATTTAATTAACGTAATGTAATGTAACTAATGAAATGTAATGTAATGTAACGTTTTCAACAGTGGAAATTAACGATAAGGAAACCAAATTTCAGTTTTAATATGCTCTTATGTACGTAAGCAATTAAGAGAAATATGGTTACGTATTAAGATTAAGTTCAGGCTAAGAATTTACATTACATTTGTAATGATCTCATTTATTCAATGAATATGAACTAGTAATAAGTTATATTAATTTAGTCTTAATGTTACCTTTCATACGCCACACCAACGTTGATTAACACAATAATAATGGATAGATGGACGGATGTTTGGAATTTCGATATTTGGTATAAACGTAGAACATTGTCTGGAAGAGCACAGCGGCAACTGACAAGTTTTTTTTTATTTATATCCGCTTGAACGCAGTCACGTGTGAAACCCAGTCACATATAATGAAGTCTGTGTTGAAAAAACTGGAATAAGCGAAAGACTACCTGAACTAAATCAACAAGATTTAAATGGTCAAAGTAATATAGACTGCCAAAGAAATGTTAGTGTAGCATTTGATGCCATAAATATATACGTTGTACAATCGCATCCATAATTAAAGTAATGATCACAATATACAAGTCCACTAACACTTGTGTGCGTGACTGTACACCATTGCACCGGTTTTAATTGACTTCATTTATTGCTTCGACAATTAACGTGCGTGTAAATTGTTAGGCTTGGCTTAGCTATTGGATTTATTTTTAAAAATTATAGAGCTTTTATCACGACTTTACTGTTTGTTTAAAGTTTTCAAACATGTAAATAGCATGTTAAATGTTATACCAGATAAGCTGACATAATTTAAAAGTTATTTAGTTAAGTACTAAAAGTTCTGATAAAGCCTTATTACTAGAAACAACGTGTTTTCTATTTCTAAAGATATAAAACATGTGGATGATTTATTTGTGTACTGCATTATAGAAATACTACCTTTCACTCTCGACTTCATTCGTGTGGAATAAGAAAAACAAAAGTAAGTCGCCTTTATGTTCTTCCAGACTATCCTCTAATTCTACGCAAAATTTTATCGAAATCCGTTCAGCTGTTTAGGCTAAAATTCATCATCATCATTCATCCATCCATCCATCTAAACTGTCGCATTTGTGATATTAGAATTCTATGATGTCAGATAAAACATTTTGAATTTGTGGATTTATTAACGACCTATAAAAAAGAATTTATTAATATACTAGCTATGCCTCGCTTTTATCTGCTACATATTTAAATGAAATCAAATTATAAATTTTTTGCTTTAGTCTTTTATATACGGCTATTTTTAAAACAAGTGAATTAAATAATTTCACGCGGACAGCGTAGCGATTTTTCACTAATTCGCCAATCGCTGTATCTCACCTTTCAAATTAGACTTTTCGGTGTACGTTACTTTTAAATAACTGTTATTTAAAAATATTTTATTTTATTTATATAGTGACATATTGAATAATACACAAATAGTGCACATTTAGTATAGGGAAAATAAGAACGTTTGACAATTTAAACTTAAAAGAATGATAGGAAACTAATAGTTTGAACTAAAAAATTAAACTTCAAGAAGAATTATAGTGAATTTGATTGCATACTTGTTTCCTTTGTTAGATATTTCGACACAAATGACTTCCTTTAAAATATAGACTGACGGCCATACTAACAATACTTGTAAAATACTTTAAAACACACAAACTGAACTCTAATGCGATAACGCAAATATATCGAACGTTCCGTTATGACGACTAGTACAACACTGAGCTTGTTGTCGACTGAGCGCCCGAGCCAATTCTTGCCATGTATTTTATAAAACTACCTCCCACTATTCCTTCCGTTTCCTAATATTTTTCTAACATTATTGTTGTTTTAAATAAAGATAAAAGTATTGATAAATACATTAAAAAAACTTGTTCTTTTGTACATCCTCTAATTTGCTTAACCAAGTCAATAGTCAACATGAGGGTAAGATCGTTAGCAATAATTCATTAATATTTAAATGTTAGTTATCAAGGTTATTGAAAAGCATTGTAGTGCTTTAAAATGCTTGACATATCGTAGTTTAGATAAGGTACACGTATAAAAGGTTGCGTGCACAATAACTTCCGATACAAAATTTTTCTCGGCACGCAATTAAATCCTAAACGGCATGTAATATTGTTTCTCGAATATCAATCATAAAATACATGAATGTTATAGATAGAGGTGGATTTTAAAATAAATAAAGGTACTTGAATTTAGTGATATTTACGGCAAAAAGTAACTTTTGTAATTTTTTTTTCTGCCATTGACTAAAAATGCTGTTCGAATTTTCGTAAAACATATTTTATGCACAGAACAATGTCTACAGTTGTTGATTTTATTGTCTACTCTTTTTTTGTCTATGGCTTTTCTCTGCAGTTATATTTTGAAATGATTATTTAAATCTGTAAAGTTTTACTCGGATAATAATAAACTTTTATTGTACACCGTTAGTTTGCCATTACCGACGCGAGCGGCGCTCGTATCGATTTTAAAAACCGGTATATTCCGCTTCAATGAAGATAATTATCATAAAAATATATTTAAAAAAAAACTTCACGTTCCTGCAACGCTCTTGCGTTCTTGTTTCATGGCTCATATCATTTAATGGCAATTTGAAACTTTTGTTTTTATTTCCTTTTTTTACGGCAAGTATTATTCGGATTTACTATTACGAGTATTAAGAATAAAACAACCTGTAGAAATTATTCTGATCATTAATTTTATACATAAATTCCATCCCTAGAAGTCATACATTCTTTTAGAGCGTACACTTGAAACTAAACTATCGCACAACTGTTTAGTCTCGCTTTGATTCCTATGAGGTTACATTGAAATGTGTAAACTACTCGATTTCTTATTGTGCAACTAAACCGTCGAATTAGCTGCGAAACCATTGACAATCATAAAACAGTTGCAATAGTTTAGTCAAAACTGTGCCCTTAGTGTGGGTCGTAAAAGTTTTTTTTTTAAAGGATTTGCATAAAATGTGCATTTTATTTATATTTAACCCTAAAGCTATTTCAATGTTCACATCACTTACTCTGACGTCTGTCAACGTTCAAACATTCAAAAGCGTCAGCATTTCAGAAATATCACAAACGTACTTTTACCTGCGACTCTGTCCGCGCGGAATTAAATAAAACTTGTTAGATAACCTACATGTTCTTCCAGGGTATGTTCTATATCTATCCATACAAACCTATTTTTAATATTAGTATGAAGTATATTTGCAACATTAACAAAAATATTTTTTATTGACTAAATAATCTATACTACTATAATAAAGAGTAAACACACACTTCTTTGATGCCTAAGATGTCAGCAATTACAGCATATTTTTGAATAACTCTTCTTTTAATAAGAAGCCCTACACTTACTTAACGCTTTAGGCTATATATTTTCACGCTTAAACTTGGGGGTAAATATTTTGGATAAAAACCCTAATGTGGGAAAGAGACCATAAGTTGCTGCCAACATCAAGGAAGCAAGGTTTGATTTTTTGATAAATGTAAATAAAATAAAATTTTCATAATTTCATGCGGATGAAGCCGCAAGGGAACGGCTAGTTAGTCATAATTCTAGTATTAATAGAGATAGCTAAATATGAAAAAAGACACTTAAAAGAAAAAGCCCCAATCATTTACTCTGATTGTTAGAATAACTTCTACAAATTTCCCTTTATTTCCAACCTCTTCATTTTTTCTTTACGAATACTCCATACTTTCAGATCTCATGAATTCACGATTGCATACTTAATGGGTTTCATTTACAAAATCTGCGCAAGTTCACGAACATAATTCTAAATTCTATGCCGTTCAAAAATCTGAAAAGGCGCCTCAGGCTGCCTTCCAAACTTCATAAATAACAAATTCATGGACAAAGTTCTTTTTATAGTATTTTCACTTAATAGAATTAAAAAAGTATTAAACACCAATTTAAATGTAACTTGGTATGTCGTCACAGTTCAAGTGTGAACTTTGGTAGTTTATAATGTTCCTAACTCAATAGTGATATAAACACTCGGAACCTATTTCTTTACCTAGCTGTTGTCCCGTGCGGTTTCATCCTCATGAAATTATAAAATATTTTCTTGTTAACATATGTCAAATTATCAATTAAGTTCTCATACTGCGGCTCTACGTCTGCACGTCGGATTTATGTATTTTTCAGTAAAAATTTAATCAAATGTTTTTATACAACTTTCTTTTCTTCTGAAATTTTGAATTAATGGACAGCGTCGTGCTCGAGCAAATAATTAAAAAAAACCATCAAAATGTAAAATTAATTGAAACCCGGCTTTGTTAAAACTACAAACATGTAACGTGTAAATTAAAATAAGCTATACTCATATTGTAATAAGGAAATATTTGTATTTTTGTACATATTAAAATGTCTTAGAGACTGCTGGAAACATTTCAATAACTCTTTCATCATTGAAAAGCAACGTTGTTTGTGAGAAACATTAGCTATATACATATGTTATTATTTGATACATGTTATACACTAAGCGACCAGTGGACACGCTTAAACCCTGTGGGTTTTTGTACTGCATTAAATATTTTATTGTATTTTCAAATTTTCTTTTTGTCCAATAAGTAAAAAAATGTAAGAGTCCATCATTCAAACATCAATATAAAACAAAAGAAAAATAAAATGGCAAATGTGTTTTTGGAATTTTGTAAAAAAAAATAAATTAAACAAAAAGACACATGTGGTTTTATTTTTTATCAAATAATATTCTGTGGCGAAGTTTTAATATGGGTAAGAAATGAAAATGTACGTTTGACGTTTCCCAAAGACAATATTTACACCCGAATACTCTTTTATTTTATAAAAGTTTTTCGTGACCTCGTAAATTATTCAGGAGCGTATCGCGTAAAGTATATGAAAGGCATAATGTTGGGGAAACGGGATAATGTAAAATTCACTTATGTTATGACTTTCATTTCGTATCGATATTTCAATGTAACATGCTCGCCCTTGGTACATCCGTCCCTCTGTTTATGTACACGCCCGAAACACTAGTATAAAATTTGTACCTATTTGCATAAACATTATTTAAAAATCTGTCAATTATTAAAATTATAATCGGTCACCGCTGCGGGTTACAAAAATTCAATTGTAACTTTTTATCGTCAAATATATTACTGAGAAAAGTTTAAAAAAGTTAAGAATTACCCCAATTAGAACCGTTTTTAGCGCTCGATTTAACATTTCGTTTATTACCAACGCTGATTATTTGCCGAGATTGATACCGTCGGCAGTTTAACTTGCTTAC
>NW_013527804.1:4770489-4787105 GCF_000836215.1 Papilio polytes
TTTATTAATATACAAAAGAGATACTTTCCACAAACATCCATCCATCCAAGCATTCGCATTTATAGTATTACTTAAAAACTAAACCGACTTCCAAACAAAATAGACTAAAAACAAAACATTCTCAAAAAAACAGAACACTAGAAAGTAACGAAATAATTCCTTGAAAATAGTAAACCTTCCTTATTGTACCTGTTATGTCTGTATTGTACAATTATTATTCTTTCGCACATTTTCCTTAAAAGTAGTAATATGTTTAACTTTATGTGTACTAATATTATAAAGTGGAAATATTTGTATGTTGACTGTTGTATGTATTGAAATAACTCCAAAACTATAGGACCGATTTTGAAAATATTTGCACCATTAAAAAGCTACGTTATCACTAAGTAACATAGACTATATTTTACCATTCTATTAATTTCACGCGGGCGAAGTCGCGAGCAACAGTAAAGACGTAAATATAATTTATAAACACATCCTATTATTGTGACAATATTGATAAATTATATTTTCATGCGTCAGAATATAACTTCTTATCAATATTATAACTAACTATTTTTTTTAGATAAATCGAAAAAAATCCGGTCGTTTAAGATAAAGATAATAGACGATACGTATTTGTTAACGTATATAACAATATTTGCTATATTTTAAGAGTAATACGTAATTATGATTTATTATTCTAACCTTAAAATTTTATACTGTAATCTCTTTTTTTTATATTTCAAATTATTATGAACTAAAAACGATAATAAAATCATACTAAACTAAAGTTATAAATAGAAAGATTGGTTGTATAGTATATTGTTATAAATAAAAGACACAATTTAATAAAACGCATTTAAGTTTCCAACAATAAATAATTTACAACTTAATATAAGTCTAAAATCGAACACTTTTAATTTGCAGTATAAAAATAAACACTAGGTTACCTTGAACCGACCGGATAACTTTAATACAAAATGAAATCCATTTACATAAATTAAATTTAAAAACTTGTTCCTCCTTCGACATCCAATATTTTAAGGAATACTTCCGACAATTTTTAAGGCAAAGTAAAAAACACAACAGATAAAACACATAAAATACACGTATAAATAAAGAAAAATCCATACCTAAGTGTGCATGTTTCCGAAACAATTTTTATCACGAACTTGTAACACTTCGAATCGAACAGCCGAAGCCGAGACACGTCTGTACAGCACGGTGGCCGAGATCTAACTACGCTTGGCTTTGGCTCCTTGCATAATGGAAACAGAATATTTTCAGAAGACTAGAACTGAACGCACTTAGTTTTAAATTTTGTAGTAAAAGAAGACAAAAGAATAATTTTACAAACAGTTTTTTTGCTTATTGAAAATAATAATAATAAAGAGGTTTGACCAACATCTCAAGAAGGTCTCGCTAGACAGTTGGATTAATGACCCGATTCAAAAGGTGGTTATTTTAGAAAACGCACGTATTGTGAGGATTCCTGTCTCTGCAACCCTGACCACTGGTTGCTTGAGTCATCGGATTCCGCAGTCGGTGGTGCTCTATTTTTTTATATGTTTTATTATTCATACAAATCATGATAATATATTATATGTCAAATAAGAAATAAAAATACATGAAGATAATAATAATAAGTAAATGCGATCTAATTCAATATGTATGAATAACAGTAAAGATGTTTGGTTTTACATCCGTCTAAATAGTACCAGCTACGTTAGAAGGCGTAAAATAATATTTGATACACAAAATCTTTTACAAATTTACTTTTTTAATATACCTAAAGAAGGGACAACATCAGAATTCATCCTTATGGTGTAAAATATTAAGCGAACTGTTAAGCATTTCCTTCATCAAAAAATAATATACATCGGTAATCGATTTCCAATTACTCAAGTAAAACACACCCTGTACAACAGAACAGTGTTAGAAAAAGTGAATAAAAACCTTCTCGCATTTCGGTCTGAGCGCTCTCGCAAATGCACCTTCATCATTTCTGTTATTGTTCAGTTCCCTCTTCCCGCAGCCGCGTCTCTTTGCGTACCAGACACATTCCATTAACAAGTGCAGATCCTTTGTCATAAAAGGTTTGCACCGTACAAGCTTTTTTTCTTCATAACTATCGTAATACCAACGATTTTATAGGTGAAGTGTATGCAAATAAACGTTAGTTATACGGAGAAATGTTTTAAATGATACTGTACTTGTAACAGTAAACACATCATAATATTCAACGAGCAAATGTTAGGATTAAATTTCAGAACACATACAATTTTGTAAAACTATTTCGTAATTACATTTGAATAACAACTAATTAGTTTGATTAAAACTTAAATTAAGCTTCAAAGTTAATTAAGCATAGCAAGCCTTATTAACAAATGAAAATAATTAAAGTTGCCGTGCTTAGCGGGAGATTTGACAACCGCAGAGCGGGGTTCAAACATACGTACGTACATTCGTACCATTTTAATTATTCCCTTTGTCATTCCTAATGTACCTGTACGTAGGTTGACAAGGGGTCCTTAAATCAACCCTCTCCGTAAATAGCTACAAATATTAAAAAGGGGTGTCTGAAAAATATTTGATTGAAAAATAATCCATATAAGGCTTGTCACATAAATGTAGTGTTACCTTAAAACAGATCATTAAAAAACATTGTGGTCACATTTCAGTGAGATATTAACGGTGCAACTTTGTGAAGTTTTTGTATGGGAAAGTAAGCGACTATGAGTAACTAATAATATATTCTGAATCCAGCTATGTAATAAACTTAACGTTATTTTAATACATCATTTCTTAATAAAAAATACTGGTTGACTTATAAAAAACTATACGCAAAGTATTCATGCACAAAGCGAGCGTCTCTTAAGCTCGATACTTGATTCATTTTTAAATGGAGCTTGAAATAAATCTCCCGAGAAAATAATCATGTTGCGAAATTAATCCGTGATGTTTTCAATGCAATTTCACTTAGACTTAAGACTCGTTAAGTATAGTTGAAGAAGCACTTTTGTAATTTAAAACATAATCTTTTAGTTTATCTTAAACTGCAAATTGTGGATATATTTTATTTAAATATATATTATTTAGAAAAGGTTAAAAAACGTTTTACTAGTTATTTGTATAACAAATTAGAAGAAGAATATTTTCCTTATCTAGTATGCTAACTTCTAGTATATTATGTTACTAGCTTTCGGCAGCGACTCCGACCGCGTGAAAAACAAGTAGTCTTCGCTTTCTTCCTAACTATCATCTACTCCAAATGTAAACGAGATTCGCTAAGCAGTTTAGGCTATAAACTCTAACAAACATATATCTTAACTTTCTTAATTGGTGACTGCCGGATGATGACCAAACCGACAAAATTAATAAAAAAATATTAAATTCAGTTTTTATTTAAAATAATTAATCTCGGCCTAATTTGAATAACGGGTCGGACATTAATTCTACTCATTAATTAAAAAAAATACTCGTCTACTAAATACAAACTTCCTACAAAACCGCCCACTGAGGAATGAATACAACGAAATAAGTAGGAAAAAAACATTTTCCACAGAACCAAGAAGAGTCACCGGATAATTAAGGCATCGGCTATTTTATTCATTTCACTCCGAAAAGATTAAAAAATTCATTTACGAAGAATAATTTATCATTTACTTGGTAAAATCTATTTGTGTTTATTTCGGGTTCGGATAAAGAGGACTGTTTTTCTCTACAAAAAATAAATTTTAACGAGATGGATTCTAAACATTTATGTAATATTTAATATGATTCGTAAAATTACCAACGGAAACTTTAGAACTCTTCCACAACCTATAACTACATCCTTCTACTTCGCCTTATTTTACTAGAATTACCATATACCTCTGACATTATAGTGAGTTGTAATAACTTGGTTTAAGTTAGTATTTCAAAAGCTTTCTACAATGTTTATGCATAACACAGCAACATCCACGCTTTCGTAACAGTTACTACGCAACTTCTACGATTTTGTAGCATTAACTACGCAACATGCTACGCTTGCGTAGCTCGCGCATAATTTACACATCGTCCTCTACGCAGATGTATCCATTGTGTTCCTTTGGAAGATATATTTCATACTTGTATAATTTTGATAAAATATTACTAAGTTCTCATCACAATAATCAAAATCAGATACCTATTGATTTAAATAATGTAAATAAATTTAAAAACTCTTTTAATCTTGCAAGTAGTAAAAAAATTAATCTTTATATTTGTTGGAAATAAATTAAGTAAAAAAAATGACATATATTGTTATTATGTTACAACTGTTATATTATTAAGTTACATACGTCATAATGTTTCACAACATTTACATCTTAATTATATTAACGAACTTAGTATTCAGAGAGCAAACACATGTCACGAAGTACAAAGTTTCTTAGACATCTTGTTACAAGATGACCTTACAGTTTTGTGCTCTTCGAAATGTTACCTAATCTGTCCAAAATATATGTACAAAAATTGTCTGTTTTTAAGATCAGAACCACACTACGTTCTTATAGATATATTCTATACTATTATAATAAAGCGTAAACACACACTTCTTTGTTGCCTAAGATGTCAGCAGATTTTTTTTTAATAAAAAGCCTTACACTTACGTCACGCTTTAGGCTATACATTTTCACGCCAATAAACTTAGGGGGTAAATATTTTGGATAAAAACTCTAATGTGGTAAAGACACCATAAGTTGCTGCCAACATCAAGGAAGCAAGGTTTGTCATTTTGACATTTCCAACTGATAATTTGACACATGTAAACAATAAAAGATTTTTTTCATAATTTTATGCGGATGAAATCGCACGGGAACAGCTAGTCAGTAATAAATTTAAAGATACGTGTGAACTCATACAATCTGTTTAGGGTCAGCAAGACAGACTAAAGTCTAGTCAGTTACTTAGGGTAGGCTCCAAGCTCAGTAGAGACGTGTGTTCAACAGTGGTTGCTTATGGTAACATTACTCATGCTTCCAGTTAATGTGTTGATACTGTCGCTAACGAAATGTAATTAGAAATGAAATACCATCAAGTCTTCAAACAATCCTGCAATCTTTATCAATTATTCAACACAAGCTGTGTGTTAACCTCACTTAGGTTTGAGAGATACAATGGAATTGTTAAAAACATTTATATTATTTAGTAGCTGGCGATATGTTGGTTGCCCAATTATTATGTCAGTTTTGAAGATTGCAATTCTTTAAGAAGTTTACGGTGTGATATTCAATTCAAATTGTGCCCATATCGTTACGAAAATAAATATTCTATGAAAGTTAATGATTTAATTTGTAATTTGTTTTATCATGTTCTATTGAATCATATTAATATTATAAATATGAAAGTTTAGATGGATGGATGTTTGTTAGAGTTTGTAGCCTAAACGGCTGAATGGATTTCGATGAAATTTGGTATACATATAGGGGATAGTCTGTAAGAACACATAGGCTACTCACTTTTGTTTTTTTTAATTCCACGGGGACGAAGTCGCTGGTGAGAGCTAGTTCTTTGTATATGTTACTGTTAAAAATCGCGTAATTACTCAATTTTCATTTCTTTTTCAATGTGATGGTGTATTTTCGGATCGTTTTAAATCGATTACATCAAACGTCAAAGCCGCAGAATACAAAGCCTTTGAGCCGGAACAATCCTTTATGGTTATCGCTTGAGCCCAACATTGACAGTAATCATTAATGCAAGCTCTTAGCAATGTAACGGCACTGCAGCTCGTTGTCTTTAATGGTAGCTTTGACTATCAGAGCACTGAGAAATATACGTAACATTGGTGGATTGCGTAAAATTTAACGCCTTGTTAGGTTGGTTTGGCGATCAATGTGAAGTTAAAGTCTGACCTATTTGTAGCGCCATCTAACAGGAGTTTACATACGTCACAAATGATTAGTGTTGATACATAACAGAATAGCCTCTTCTCTGTCGATTAAAAATAGCAAACGCATTTACGATTGCATATCTATGGGCAGCGTAGTTTCGCTATTTCCAAAAATTCACATTGCTCATTTGTTTTTCATCTTGTTTGAATGAACAATAATGTAAATACTTGAAAAATTATTAAAAACTCTTTTAATCCAACGTATCTCCCCTCAAAAAGTTTAATAAAGAGGCGCGTTAACGCTGCTTTATGTATAACATGGTTCGGTATTTTCCTCAAGTATAATGCACGCTAAAATGTCCGACATGTAAATTCTCATCCTTTATTACAAAACGTATAGCGACCTGCACTTAAAATGTAGCGCTCGGCAAGAATAAGGCTTTGCCATTTATGTCGTAATAAAAGGATCATCAGAGCTACATAACTATGCAATATTTTTCATAGATATTTTATACGTTGATAATAAAATGATAGGGAAATAGCAATATCACTTTCTTTTGTTTTTATTTATCTAACCTCCTAAGGTCAGAATATTGAAACGAATTTTAAACACATCGCTTCATAAGCGACAATCAATCTGTCAGCAGTGAAAATTTAAATGGAATTACAGCGTGCGCACACCATTAACTAACTGTCGCACAACTGTTGTGCGATTGTCGATTGTTTCGCAGCCAATTCAACTGTTTAGTTGCACAACTAAAAATCAAGTAGTATACGTACCTTCATATTAGCTCATAGGACTCAAAACGAGACTATACAGTCTTGCCATAGTTTAATCCAAGGTCTGCGCGCGCTCTTATTTAAAACACTAAGTTTATAAATTTTGTTTCACTACCTTTAAAATAGTTTTTAAACTAAGCTAAAATCTGACTTCAATTAATTAAAATATTTTAATTGATAGGAACACACGTAAATAACGAACATGGTAGAATGGTTTTACAGTTACTAAGTACGGGCGTATGTAAATATAAATAGATTACATTTTTAAGATTTAAAAAGCCAAAATTCAAAAGGTCTGTTTGCATTGAAGGAATACTATATTAATCCATTAAAGAATATAATACTATTGAATAGTGAAATGTTTGAAATATCAGTTTAATAAACATTTCCTTTCATTACTAAAGTGGTACTAAAATATCGATTCGTAATGTATTGCTCGAAAGAGAATTTGTATTTCGAACTGAAATTTTGAAACGGATAGTGCGCGCTCATAGAATAGAAACTGTTTTCAATTGAATTTCGTTCAAATTAATTATTAGTTTAATAGCGTTAAAATGTAAAGTTAAAGTATTTTTTTAAAATAAACTATCTTTCGCCCGCGACTATGTACGTGTGGAATTGAAAAAAAAATTGCCTATGTGTTCTTTCAGACTATTCTTGACATCTTTGCCAAATTTCATCGAGATCCATTCAGCCGTGTAGGCTACAAACTCTAACAAACATCCATCCACTTAAGCATTCGCATTTATAATATTAGTATGATAAGACACATGCAGTATCGTCAACTTGAAATAAATCGGGAACATTATAAATTACTTTTTACTATGATTTGTCATAATTTCCACAACAATAGATGAATTCGTTGATATTGCATGAATGTACACTGAAATACAAAAATTCAAGGCAAAAAAAACATTCTCAGACTTTTGTCAGATTATTTTTAGTTAAGATGAAAGTCGTTACTAAATTATCTTTTTAAGTGAAACTTTTTTTTTCAAATTTCATCTTATTTTTAATTTTTTAAAGAAGAAAAACCGCAATAGTTTCAGTTCCCCTTCGTTTTTTTCCGATTGCAAGTACGCTGTAAGGTTTAAGCAGTAGCACTAAATTGAAACGAAATAAATTGCGGTCACGGACTTACGGTACAGCCTGCATGTTGCCTTTAATAGCTCTAAATTGTATAGAGACTTAAACCTCAATTAGAACAAGGATTCTTAGTTTTAATCCGCTTTAAATAATGTATACGATATACAAACAGAAGATAGGACATTAATGGCCGGTTTCCAAACAAAATTTAACCATTCATTAGTATTTAGTTCGATAACTTCATGGAATGCGTTTCTGAAGTACGTAACTTGAATTTTAGTAATTAATTACTAGGTAATGAATTGATGGAAACTTCACCAACCCAGCATTAGTAATTAAAATAAATCATGTATAATTTTCAAACAGGCAGCGATCGTCATCTATGTCTAGTGTTTTATTTGAAGACAACGTATTTCTTGTTAAATTCCTTGTAATAGATCGTCAATTGTTTTTAAGTTAGAATATAACGATCTTTAGTAACCCGTATGCGTCGTAAGAAGCTAAAAATATACATATTTGCATTGACTTATTATCTTCAATGTTGCATGTAAAATGACAAAATTAATAGAAAGCATTGAAACTAGTGGATTTCCTGTGTTACAAGGAACTTTCGTTCAATAGATGTCGCTTCTGGTTAGTCGTTCAGAATTTTCTCACTATTTAAGACTGAGAAAATCTTCTCTCATTTCGCGTTGCGAATTAAAGTATAAATAAGATCGGATTAAACAACTCCAGTCGTTTATTTTGAGAATGTAAATTTCGCATAAGAAATTCAAATGAGGAATTCTCGTCTCCGCTAAGGCCGTCAAAGGCGCGAATCTAAGCGGCTTATTCCATATAAGAAGATCCAGTATTACAATCCTCTTTGTTACTGACCACGAAATCTTCAAACCTCCTTGGATTCTGATTTGAACAATCCGATATATTTGGAAAGGTATAATTTAATAACGTTGTTATTCAAAGGATTGATAACCTTTTAACTCAATAATTCTTAAGATCATGTTATTTAAATCAGTCGGATATAAAGACAACTTTAAAGAACTCTTTAGCATAGAGACAATATTTAACTATGCTAATTTTAGAAGATTGATTTATGAAATTTTCCTTGGGTAAAGAGTTAATTAATTTTTCAAGGTATAAGTATAGTAAAAGGTATAGTAGAGAAGCCTTACAATTTCCTTTCTCTATTTTCATTCACTATATTTTTTATGTTCTTGTCTGTATTTAGAATGTATATTTACGTATAATAGAAACATTTTTTTTAACTAAAAATGAGGAATTTAATAAAGTTTGTTATGCCCGCATTGTTTGCATAACTGAGCTTAACACAAACTAAAGCTTCCGTCAAATGAATGCTGTATTTGTGACTAAATTCAAAAGTACTCGAAGCGAATGTTTGCATTTAAAACCTTTTTGAAACCGATGCTTAGTAACGCTAGAATAATTTGACAAGATTTCAATGTTGTTAAAAGGAAACGTTTAAACGACATTATTTTTAAAGGAATACTAAGATCTGTTAAGCTTTTAAGCTACTTGAAGCTTTGATATTTAAGTATAATAAACTAAACTGTTCCTTGAGCATAAAATCATACTTGCAGTAGTATCTTTTCGTAATATTTTGCTGGACTCGAGCCTTTCATGTTGCGACATAGATCAGACCCCAGTCTCATTCCAGTGTACTTTCGACGTCATTTTATTATTTTATTGGATTGACTAAGTCTAGATTACATTGTGCTACCTTGGTCAAAGTAATCATAAATTATATTACAAACCAAATAATATCTTAAAAACACATGACACAAGCTTTTATGAATTCGCTTAAGAACTTAAAGGTGACAACCATTTTAAAACATTTTAATCCTAACCTAGGTTTTCTTAAAAGCAGACGCACAACTTGGACTAAACTATCGCACAACTGTTGTGCCATTGTCGATTGTTTTGAAGCCATATTTAACTGTTTGCACGACTAATATAATAATAATTTACCCGACGTTCTTACGGTGAAGGGAAACATTGTGATGCAACCTGCACATATCGGCGAAGAAATTCAAAGATATATGTGAAGGCAACCAACCCGCACTTGGCCAGCGTGGTTGACTATGGCCTAGTCACCCCATATTAGGGTAGGCTCCGAGCCCCTCGGTGGGGACGTATAGTGAGCTGGTGATAATGATGATGACAACTAAAAATCGAGTAATGTGTTCTTCTCCATATAAGCTGATAGGAATTAAAGCAAGACTAAACAGTTGTGGGATAGTTTATAATTGGAGGTGTCGCATGCTCTAAACTTGATTTAATAACCGGTTACAAAAGATACGATAAGATGGTTTTTTTCTTTTTCTTAGAAAAACATGACAAAAAGTTTTGAACGAATTTTCGCCATCTGTCTGTTAAGTGTGACACTCGTTGATTATATTTCGCTCGGCGTCGGCCGCGTAATATGATCCGACCCCCGGCGACCTGACATGATTACTTAATGTGGACCAAATCTCAGATTTAACAACACAAATCTTAAACGGATTTACACTATGTTTGGAGAGAATAAAATCCTTTAATACTCCTAGATGACGTTTGTCTTATCTATTCTTTTACTAGCTTAGGTTCCTTCAAGAAACGAGCATACCTTATAAAAGGCAGGCAACGCAGCTACAATTCGCCTAGTGTTGCGGATGACCATATTCGTTGATAAGCATTTCGGTATCCACGCCGCTCATTTCTTCCCTACTCCAATAAACATATTTAAATCCATTACTTCAAGTTAAACAATATACACTACATCCAAAAGAACATTTTGTTCAACATTTTTAGAAGTAATGTTCACATTATTAACATATTATTTCTAAGCCAAAATACCTGTGCAAAAGGCAATATTATCATCACTCTTAATCAATATGACAAAAACGATGTGTTTTGTCTATATGTTTCGACAGTGAAACTCCACGGTTAAACAGCAAATAAAACGCATGTTTCTGGAATTCTAAATTACAACTGCCACAGTCATTTGTTTACTTTCCAGACACCAAACCGTCGCTTATGTAAGCAATTTAACGGAAGCTATTGTTAAAATAATTAAATAGGTATGTTTGTTCTCTAGGGAACGCACCGTATGTTACTGCGTAATAATTTACAAATATATGCAACGACATAAATTTGCAACGAGCATGCTCGTAGAATGAACTGCCGGGAAACCGGCAATAACATTAATTTACTTTTGCATTTCATTGCACGGTATTTTAATTCTTTGTTGATTGATAATGGTTTTTCATTAACGTACTGCAAGAGTTATTTGATAATTCGACATTTAGATTGACACGGAATCATTGACGTAGCCGATATCGGCAGTTACACGCGCTATATATAGACGATCAACATTGCTTGGAGAATTTCTTGTATGACGGCCTTAATGTCTAAAAGAAAGCCTTGTATGCCGTAAAATTACTAACTATACAATTGGTTTTTATTTGTTTTTGTATGTAAGGGTTTAATGCATCCATTTATGTGAATTAAATTTTAGTTAGACGTTCAAGGTCATTCAATTTTAATGATAATCTTCAAGTCTGTAATCACAGCCTCTAATGGATTTCACCATGATTAATGAACGCTACATCGCCACCTTTAATGAAGATGAATGTCTTTTACAAGCGACTTATACAATTACTATCATTGTACTGTTTTATCTACGAGCATTGTAATTAATTTGCATGAGGGCTGACCCACCACTGGCTGATAGAGAAAAATGACGTCACTGTCAGACAAGGGAACAAAATCAGATATTTCCATCACATATTTTACACGTTGGATTTTACAATTTAGTGGGACAGGCCCTAAATCTTCCCTAGATATTATTAGCTAATTCTAAGCTACATTTACGTATAGTTAAACCAAAGGGACCGACTAGTTCTAGACTCACCGGACTGGTATATTGGACTGGATCACTCACAGGACCCTCGATAGGTCCAAAAATAGCTGGCGACGACATTTGACTGTCTGAACGGGTTTTATCATTTACGAGCTGTTGCCGTGCAGCTTCATCCGTATGAAATTATCAAAATTTTATTTTATTGTTTATGTTTGTCAAATTCTCAATTGTAAATGTCAAAATTACATGATATTACAAACTTTGGTAATCTTGCTTCCTTGATGTTGGCAGCAAAAAATGGTCTCTTTCCCACATTAAGGTTTTTATCCAAAATATTTACCCCCTAAGTTCAATGGCGTGAAAATATATAGCCTGAAGCATGACGTAAGTGTAGGGATTTTTATTAAAGAAAGAATTATTCAAAAACATACTGTAATTGCTGACATCTTAGGCAACAAAAAAGTTTATTTACGCTTTATTATAATAAAATATATAAGTATAGATAAATTGTTTATCGTCATATACATATATGTAATAGTGATATTTACTTTATTTTGCTTAAATATGGGAAGAATAATAAATTCTTAATTAAAAGTAATAATTTACACATATCCAGTGTACAGAGAAATGTAATTACAAACTCAAAGTTTAATTATGCATGCTCTTTGAACTGTGTCAGATCTTATGGCGCTTGTTATCTACATTACAAATTAAAATTAGAAGTAGAGTTGAGTGGATGCTTTAATATTTAATTCAAAATAGATTTGTTATCACGTTCAAGTAATAAATAGTTGATACCTGAAGTGCTCTGACATAAGCTTTATGGTGAAAATAAGTGCTACAGACTTTCGTAGAATTTTGTACTCTCTACTATCAACAAAAAATCCTCTTTCATCGCTACCAATGGGAGTTTTAATTTTTTTTCATTGACATTTACAAAAAAAATAATAATCAGAAAACAAGGAAAAGTTCCATATATTTAAAAGTTTATGTATTTTAATAACTAAATAACCCCTAAAATTTCATTACTATTTATTTAGTGGTTTAAGAACGCAAATGAGTTTTAGTTATTTAAATCATGAGATCATTTTACAAAAGAACTAAATACATAAAATTATATAAATTATCATTTTCTTTAATTTGCGACGTAGAAAATTGCTATAGCAGAGCATTTATTGCCATTTAAATAAATGTTAAAGAAATGTTTATTAATAAAAGTGCGGGTAGTTCAGTAAAGCAAATAAAACAACCGCAGCTTTAATTATCCGGTCAGAACTCGAGCTACGTTAGAAAAAGCGGTATCTTATTAGAGTCGGAAAACTTCCGTTTTACAGATACATTTGTGCTTATATACAGTTCAATGTTACATAAGCCCGATATTCCGTTAAACAAAAATATATTCTATCTAAACGTCTAATAAAATTGGATATAAAGTAATCGAAAAAATTATTTCTCCATTGAAATTGAAATTTATTTATTGAAAACAGATTAACAATTAGCAATAAAAGTTAAAACCAATTAAAAGATAAATACAAATAGTGATAAATGCGATTGATCTAGTGAAAAGTAAAGGTAATTTCTCTGTGAGTAATATAAATAACATATTTGTTATTTTTTTAAATTATGTATTATTTTTTTTTAATTTCACGCGGGCAAATTCGCGACCACTATTCTGCCTGTTAAGTGGTCGAAAGTCGATATCATCTAATTAGTCTTTCTACGAACGCTTTAGGTATTTAAAAATATTAAATGTACCCATAAGAAAAGAAGCAATTTGTAACGTATTTTATAGATAAACATCTAATAAATATTACACAGTTACGATAACGTAAATAAAATTGAAGCGACTTCCCTTTGCAAGGTAACAGCAATAAGGCTTATAAAACGTCCCGACGTTCTCACAAAGCGTTTCATTTCCGATTTCAATTTACGTACAGATTTCCTTAGTAAATGTCGCAATGTTGTCAAGCTTCACTAATAACCCCTTAAGGCGTAATGAGTTACGTAGGAAACATTTATGTGTTTTGTAAGCCTACCTTTTTAGTGAAAAGAAAATCAGATACGAATATCATTTACTTCGATAACCGACCAAATCAATATTCAATGCTTGATACATCCTATTAATATTTGAATAACCCATCCTTATTTAGACAGATCGTATTATTCTGCTATCAGGATCTTTAGATCGGAATAATTTGAAATAAATAACTGAAAAACCGTTTCGAAATCGAATATTGAGTTCGGCTCATGGATGTTATATTACATACTAAGAAACAGTTTTATAGAATCTTACAGATATAAGATTCTAGTAAAACTGTTTAAGATTCTATGAAAAATCATATATATGATCTACAATGACTCTCAAAGTTCATTAAACTTGTCAAATTGTAATACTATTCACAATATTTGAGAGGCAAAATTAAAACATTAATTTTAAATAGCGGCTGTCGACTAATGGATGTTGTAGGAAGCAATATCGTCGCAGGTACGTCTCTCAATGAGGTAATTACACGCTGTAGAGACTCGGGTATTTTTAAATAAAGTGCGGGACTTCGCTTAGACGAATTTTAATAATCTTCTTAGGTGACTGGTCTACATAGATACGCTTGCAAGCTTCAAGTTTCATGCTTATTATATATTTTTTTATTCGACAGAGAAGGGGACGCAAGAAAGAGGATGTTTCCCCTTCTTATGCGTCCCCTTCCCATCATAATGTACTAATATTAAAAACACTAATGTTTAATAGGGAATATGCATGTATTTTTTTTTTCTTTTTTTAAACGATTCTATTTGTTATAAAATAACCAGAAAAAAAATTGACGCGAAAATAATCAACTATTGAGCTAAAATAATAAAATAAAATTACGACCATTTTCGAGCGACTAAAACGCGACCGGAGTTGTCAATAGACAATTGACGTCAATCGTCTTATTCCATTCATAACATACTCGTACGCTCAGATGTCACTTCGACGTAAAAACCAACAAAGTTTGTCAAGGTAAAAAGTCCAAAATCGATCCATTTTTATTATTCCCACAAATAAGTGGTAATAAATAATTATATTCATTATTTTTTTATTTTAAAGTTGGTTTTGATATCGTGTTTACATTAAAATACTTTAAAAGTGTATTTCCATATAAACTAACGTAAATGAACTGTGTATTGACACCACAGCGACGCCATATTAGATAAGCCATTTGCTTCGACCAATAGTGTGCGTTTTAGAACTTAGCGAGGGAATTTGAAAAAAGACACTTTTTAATGATTAAATTTTGCCACTTAATCACATTATATTTAAAATAAACCTTGCACGAATGTTTTTATAGTAATAAAGTATACTTAAAAAAAGTTTGGTTCAATTTGGCGTCATATGGATATTCCATATTGTTTACATGGATAATTGTTACCCTATAAACGTAAAAGTTTTAGTCTGAAATAGCGCGTAGACGACGCTATTTTATTTACAAAAGCATAAACAGACAATTCTTTGATCTTTGTAAATGTAGATTTGAATATTCAGATCGATCTCTTGTCTATAAATAATTAAACTAAATAACAACCAATCAAATATTTATAACATTTGATAACATATGCAGTGGATACGGAATTCCTTTCTGGAAACATTAATAATTGATTTGTGAGCTTGTAATGTGATTTCAATATAATGAGTTTCCACTGCGGAAACATTAATGCAAAAAGATATTGCTATCTCTATTTAATCAAATTAAGGGAAAGGGATCGCAATACTTTTTCAAGTGTTCCAGTAATTCAACACCCTGTGAGCAAGTTTACAAATACATTACTGAGCTGATAAATAATAAACACGTATTAACACATCCTGTATAATTAGGTGCTAGGTGCGAAATCGGAAATTAGAAAATTATGTCTATGTTAAATCCATTCAGATTATGACAGTGAAGGATTTATTATATTTTTATAATGAATAAACTGAAAGAGTACTGGACTGATAACAAAAATTCTATTCTCATTTGTAAGCTAAATTATCACAGAGTAAGATTTTTTTCATTCCGCGCAGATGAAGTCGCGACCAAAAGCTAGTAGATATCAGAGGGAAACTAAATTTTATAATTTTTTGACAATGAAATGCTAGTAAACAGTTTTGTTGTGCTTTTAAATGACAAGAAAAGAGTAATTTTGATATAAAAAACCGTTTAATATTCCGACCTTTCTCTACTACTTTGAAATAATAATCATTTGACGTCGCGGGCGCGACTGCAATTTTCTTAAAACAGCTCTTCTTGTCCGCAGTTTGTTAGAAATAAAAACAGCTTTCATATAAAACGATTTTTTCTAATATCATAATATAGTAATATTTTATAGCCTTACAATTTTATATGAGACATAGAAACATACGTTAAAGATATATAGAGTGATATAAAGATATGTTTTATTTACTTGCTGCCCCTTTTGAGATCGTCCGTATAAAAAAAATTAACCTATACCCTCTAGGCTGTAATCTATAATTATACCAAATAACGTTCTGACCCGTACAAATCTATACTAATATGAATAATTTGCATTTTTAGATTTTCATATGTATTAAAATAACTGAAAAACTACCGATCCGTTTTCAAAAATTCTTTCACCATTAAAACCTCTGTTATCATTTAGTAAAGTTATATTTTTGTTATAATTTAATTTCATGCAGACAAAGCCGGGAGTAACAACTAGTTAAGTAAATAAAAATAAAGTCATCTCCAGAGTTTGTATGTTAAATAGTATGAGTATAATTAAAGGCAGACAACAAAAGTCACGGCTGATCAGCCGTCTTCAATGCAAATGAATTCAATATGGATGCTCGGTGGCACCGCACTGCGGTTACATGCTTATCCTACTTTCACACGAAGGCAGAGTAGAGTAGTAGAGTTCAACAATCAACAGCATTACCGCACTGTCCTACTGCTATATCTAACTGTTCTGCACTCGTATGTGCTTTAATGAGCCATCACTGTCTTCCGCATCTTATAACTTTATCATCTACCTGTCATTTTACTTTAAAATGTCATCGTAATATGTTTTTCATACTTTCTCCTC